>NC_088419.1:40265486-40567986 GCF_034236695.1 Oncorhynchus nerka | reverse complement strand
AGCACCAAGTCGATGTGCAGGAGTACGAGCTAATTGACATAATTGCACATATAACTGGGAATTAAGGGTCAACAGGATAGATATTAAACAGTAGCAGCAGTGTATGTGATGAGTCGAAATAGTTAGTGCATACAGAAAAATTGGACTTATACATGTGTCAGAGCACTATTGTACATTTGTCAATGGTTGTGACATATGGCGTGCAGGGAAACTGCAGTGTGTGTGCCTCTATCATCTCTCTCTCTCTCTCTCTCTCTCTCTCTCTCTCCCATTGAGAGTCTCATTTATTCATGCTGGTGGGGGGAGGCGCCATTTTCCGTCCGACTGCCAAGAACTCCTTAAAAATTCAAAAATGAACTCAGCCGCCTAGTTATAAAAAATAAATGAAACAACTCACTACTTTGCTGCTACACTGGCTGATTTAAAGCCTGTTAAGATGGGAAGCGCTTACGTGAAGTGGGTATGGCGTCACTCCCACCACCCTACTGCAGTGTGTAGCGTCAACGCCTTGCTTATTTATAACCAAGGCTTTCTCACTTCAAAATCTACAGTGTTTTCATGCAAAGATATGGTGTTCTTATTTTTTTTTAACCTTTACTTAACTAGGCAAGTCAGTTAAGAACAAATTCTTATTTTCAATGACGGCCTAGGAACAGTGGGTTAACTGCCATTTCAGGTCAGCTCGGGGGTTTGAACTTGCAACCCCAACGCTCTAACCACTAGGCTACCCTGCCGCCCCTGCTGTGTGTTTCTGAGCAGCATCTACTTTGCTATCACTAGACCTCAAATCACTAGCCACAAAGGGTTACTGCTGGCTGTTGATTGATCAACAAATTACGTTGATTGGCCAAAGAGTTCACTCACCTGGCGTTCCAGGTTTAAATCAGTCCATGACCAGGTGGTGAGAACCAGAAGTGTTTTGGTCCTCCAGGACAGTAATTGAATAGCCCTGACTCCTGGCCTGCTCTATTCCCATCCACTATCCTGGCTGGAGTTAGTGAACTGGACTATTGGGATGAGCTTGAGAGACAGGAAGGCCCTGTCTGCCTGTTTATCCATTACGGCAGTAGACTCTCTCTCTCTCTCTCTCTCTCAGTCTCTCAGTCTCTAAGGTTGTCACTCACCATAACCTGACATCTCTCCTTGCTGCTCAGGAGATTCACTTGAATCCTGCAGCTCAGGACCCCCTCACTTTCCCTACAACAATTCTTATCTCGCGCTTGCCATCTCTCTCTCCCACTCTGACGTCATCTCAGATACGCACCTAGCAACTCTCCTAGGATCCCAGCCCTCCCTCCCTCTCATCTCTCTCTCTCTCTATCTCTCCCTCTCTCCACCTCTCTCTACCTCTCTCACTTTCTCCACTCACCTAAGCATGTCTCTTAGGATCTCAACCCCCACCCTTCTCCTCCTATCCTACCTCTCTCTCTCTCTCTCTACTCTGACGCAGCTCTTTCTGTCTGCCCCAGGGGCAGTTCCACTAATTTTAGCCTGGCACTGAAGCAGAGGCACAGATGGGTCTCTCTCTTGTTATTCTCATTTGTATGCCAAAATTCTCCCTCTTCCCCCCCTTCCTCCTCCCCCTTTTCCCCTTCCTCCCTTAGTCCCCTTCCCTTTCCCTCTTGTTCCCTCTGTCTCTCCTTGTATCCATCCTCATTCCATCCTTTTCTCATCTCACCTCCTTCCCTACTTTTTTTCTGTCTCTCCTCTACTTCCCTCCTTTCCTAGATTTCCCCTCTCCTTTCCTCCTTTCCTTTCCCTACTTACTCCTGGAATCCTCTGTCTCTCCTCTTCGTCTCTCCTCTACTTCCCTCCTTTCCTAGATTTCCCCTCTCCTTTCCTCCTTTCCTTTCCCTACTTACTCCTGGAATCCTCTGTCTCTCCTCTTCGTCTCTCCTTTGCTTTCATCCTCTTTCCATCCCTCCCTTGCCTTTTGTGTGACATCTCACATCTCTGTGCTTGTGACTTAAGAAAAGAACAATGAGTGTTCTCCTTTGTTGACACTTACTGGCTACAATAGTCAAGGCTGGAGTGAATTGAGCTGTGTGTGTGTGTGTGTGTGTGTGTGTGTGTGTGTGTGTGTGTGTGTGTGTGTGTGTGTGTGTGTGTGTGTGTGTGTGTGTGTGTGTGTGTGTGTGTGTGTGTGTGTGTGTGCCAGCACAACACGGTGAAGGTCAGTGGAGAGAGAGAGCCTCAGTGGGCTGTGATAAATGCAGTAAGATGGGGGAGTAGGCAGACCCAACGCTGGCGGCACAAACACACACACATATTTATAACAGTAGCAGCAGACTCTGGTCTAGCTGTGTACATGTATAGATGTCTCATTAGGTTTGGATGGAGGGCTTTTCAATCAATCACATGACCTGCAGCTGGATTGGCCTGCAGTGCACTGCTCAATGTGTTCTTTGTCATAAGCAACGTAAACCAAACAAAATTGTGTTTTTATTTATTGGTTCCTTGAGTGATTGATGACTGATACTGTCTTAAAGATGCACTGCACTGTACTCATTCATTGATAAAATTATAATGAATTGGTTGATTGATTGTCTCAAGGTTGACTGCTGAGTATCTGCCATGCTAGAGCCTCTGTGGTGGTGAATGGTGGTGGTGTATGATGGTGGTGCATGATGGTGGTGTATGATGGTGGTGTATGATGGTGAGGTATGATGGTGGTGTATGATGCTGGTGTATGATGATGAGGTATGATGGTGGTGTATGATGATGGTGGTGTATGATGCTGGTGTATGATGGGGGTGTGTGATGGGGGTGTATGATGCTGGTGTATGATGCTGGTGTATGATGCTGGTGTATGATGGTGAGGTATGATGCTGGTGTATGATGCTGGTGTATTATGGTGAGGTATGATCCTGGTGTATGATGCTGGTGTATGATGCTGGTGTATGATGGTGAGGTATGATGGCGGTGTATGATGGTGGCGTATGATGGTGGTGTATGATGCTGGTGCATGATGGTGGTGTATGATGGTGAGGTATGATGATGGTGTATGATGGTGAGGTATGATGGTGGTGTATGATGCTGGTGTATGATGGTGAGGTATGATGGTGGTGTATGATGGTGAGGCATGATGGTGGTGCATGATGGTGGTGTATGATGGTGGTGCATGATGGTGGTGTATGGTGGTGGTGTATGATGGTGGTGTATGATGGTGAGGTATGATGGTGGTGTATGATGGTGAGGTATGATGGTGGTGTATGATGGTGGTGTATGATGGTGAGGTATGATGGTGAGGTATGATGGTGGTGCATGATGGTGGTGTATGATGGTGAGGTATGATGGTGGTGTATGATGGTGGTGCATGATGGTGAGGGATGATGGTGGTGCATGATGGTGGTGTATGATGGTAAGGTATGATGGTGGTGCATGGTGGTGTATGATGATGGTGGTGTATGATGGGGGTGTATGATGGTGAGGTATGATGGTGGTGTATGATGGTGAGGTATGATGGTGGTGTATGATGGTGAGGTATGATGGTGGTGTATGATGGTGGTGTATTATGTTTTGGGACTTGGCTGCTCATCATATTGATGAGTGTGGGGATGTTTTCCTCTCCAACATTTTAAGGTATTGGGGGTGTTTTCCTCTCCAACAGGTATGATGGTGAGGTATGATGGTGGTGTATGATGGTGGTGCTTGATTGTGGTGTATGATGGTGAGGTATGATGGTGAGGTATGATGGTGGTGTATGATGGTGAGGTATGATGGTGGTGTATGATGGTGGTGCATGATGGTGAGGGATGATGGTGGTGCATGATGGTGGTGTATGATGGTAAGGTATGATGGTGGTGCATGGTGGTGTATGATGGGGGTGTATGATGGTGAGGTATGATGGTGGTGCATGGTGGTGTATGATGGTGAGGTATGATGGTGAGGTATGATGGTGAGGTATGATGGTGGTGTATGATGGTGGTGTATGATGGTGAGGTATGATGGTGGTGCATGATGGTGAGGTATGATGGTGGTGTATGATGGTTCAAATTGATCAATTGATTGATTGATAAAGAAATTGACTTATTGTTTCTCTCTTCCCCCCCAGTGAGCAGAGTATCTGCCAGGCACGAGCCTCTGTCATGGTCTATGATGACGGCAGTAAGAAGTGGGTTCCCATCAAGCCAGGTCAGCAGGGCTTCAGCCGCATCAACATCTACCACAACACTGCCAACAACACCTTCCGTGTGGTGGGAGTAAAGTTACAGGACCAGCAGGTAGAGGTACACACACACACACACACACACACACACACACACACACACACACACACACACATTGATCTAAAATGGCCTTGAAGGTAACCATGAACTCTCTCCTCCTTTCCATCTCTCCGCATCTCCATCTCACCTCCTTCCACCTCTCCTCCTCTCCACCTCTCCTCCTCTCCATCTCACCACCTCTCCATCTCACCACCTCTCCATCTCTCTACCTCTCCATCTCTCCACCTCTCCTCCTCTCCACCTCTCCATCTCACCACCTCTCCATCTCTCTACCTCTCCATCTCTCCATCTCACCACCTCTCCATCTCTCCATCTCACCACCTCACCACCTCTCCATCTCACCACCTCTCCATCTCTCTACCTCTCTACCTCTCCATCTCTCCATCTCACCACCTCTCCATCTCTCCATCTCTCCATCTCACCACCGCTCCATCTCACCACCTCTCCATCTCACCACCTCTCCATCTCTCTACCTCTCCATCTCTCCATCTCACCACCTCTCTACCTCTCCATCTCTCTACCTCTCCATCTCTCCATCTCACCACCTCTCCATCTCACCACCTCTCCACCTCTCCATCTCACCACCTCTCCATCTCACCACCTCTCCATCTCTCTACCTCTCCATCTCACCACCTCTCCATCTCACCACCTCTCCATCTCTCCACCTCTCCATCTCACCACCTCTCCATCTCACCACCTCTCCACCTCTCCATCTCACCACCTCTCCATCTCACCACCTCTCCATCTCTCCACCTCTCCATCTCACCACCTCTCCATCTCACCACCTCTCCATCTCACCACCTCTCCACCTCTCCATCTCACCACCTCTCCATCTCTCCATCTCTACCTCTCCATCTCTCCATCTCTCCATCTCACCACCTCTCCATCTCACCACCTCTCCATCTCTCCACCTCCATCTCACCACCTCTCCATCTCTCCACCATCTCACCATCTCACCACCTCTCCATCTCTCTACTCACCACCTCTCCACCTCTCCATCTCTCTATCTCACCCACTCTCCATCTCACCCACTCTCCATCTCACCACCTCTCCATCTCACCACCTCCCATCTCCTCTCCATCTCACCATCTCTCCATCTCACCACCTCTCCATCTCACCACCTCACCATCTCTCCATCTCACCACCTCACCACCTCTCCACCTCTCCACCTCTCTACCTCTCCACCTCTCCATCTCTCTACCTCTCCATCTCACCATCTCACCACCTCTCCATCTCACCACCTCTCCATCTCTCTACCTCTCCATCTCTCCACCTCTCCATCTCTCTACCTCTCCATCTCACCACCTCTCCATCTCTCCACCTCTCCATCTCTCCACCTCTCCATCTCACCATCTCTCCATCTCACCACCTCTCCATCTCACCACCTCACCATCTCTCCATCTCACCACCTCACCACCTCTCTACCTCTCCACCTCTCCATCTCTCTACCTCTCCATCTCACCATCTCACCACCTCTCCACCTCTCCATCTCTCTACCTCTCCATCTCACCACCTCTCCATCTCACCACCTCACCATCTCTCCATCTCACCACCTCACCACCTCTCTACCTCTCTACCTCTCCACCTCTCCATCTCTCTACCTCTCCATCTCACCATCTCACCACCTCTCCATCTCTCCACCTCTCCATCTCTCCACCTCTCCATCTCACCACCTCTCCATCTCACCACCTCTCCATCTCTCTACCTCTCCATCTCTCCATCTCTCCTCTCTAGGTGGTAATCAACTACTCCATAGTGAAGGGTCTGAAGTATAACCAGGCCACGCCCACCTTCCACCAGTGGCGTGATGCCCGTCAGGTCTACGGACTCAACTTCGCCAGCAAGGAGGAAGCTACCACCTTCTCCAATGCCATGCTGTTCGCTCTCAATGTCCTCAGCACTCAGGACGGAGGTGAGAGAGAGAGAGAGTGTGTAAGGGAGATGGGCTGTGTGTGTGTGTCCTGGGGTGTGTTCGGGTGTGTGTGTGTGTAAGGGAGATGGTGTGTGTGTGTGTGCTTGCGTCTACTATTATTAACTTGCAGTTTGGCTGATCAGATGTGTTCTGTTTATAAACTGTAACGTGCTAACGAGATAAAGCCTATGGAGTTTGACACTGACAGATGGACCAGTGTATCTACGGTCACCAGAGACCGGATTAACAATACTAATGAAGCAGTTTGGCTCACAGACACACACACACACACCCGCACAAACACATGCACGCACGCATGCACACACATACACACACACACACAGACATACACGCACTCAGGATGCACACAGACACACACAAACATGCACGCACACACACATCGACATGCAAACACACACACACACACACCACACCACACACATAGACACACACACACAGGTTCAAACTTATGGGTCTCATAACACATGACAGTCGGTCAGGCAGGCTCTTTGTGTGCTTGGCTGTAAATGTGTGTGTGTGTGTGTGTGTGTGTGTGTGTGTGTGTGTGTGTGTGTGTGTGTGTGTGTGTGTGTGTGTGTGTGTGTGTGTGTGTGTGTGTGTGTGTGTGTGTGTGTGTGTGCATATGCATACTTGCGTGTGTGTGTGTGTGTAGCCACTGTGAGTCAAGCCCAGTGTGTGTCTGTGAGGCTCAGGGTGTTAATAGGTCTTTAACCCCAATAGGGGTGACAGTGGGCAACAACAGGCAGATTGGGGGGGGGCGTGAATAGACAACATGAATTGGAAAAGCCCTACAGATGTAGGATCTTAATTTGATCACTCTGTTGTTGCTGAGAATTTTCCTGCACGGCATTGCATTCAAGATTTTAAAAAGGCTTCTAAAGTTTGTAATTCCCACTTTAAAGTGTCAGGTTTGATTTGCCCTAATGAAAAATGTGTCAACCCCTACAAAAAAGTTCCATTAATTATAATCCACATAATAATTCACATGTCCTCTTGCTGCAGGATTATTTTCCTGCCGTAGCAAACTGGCTCAAATTATGATTCTACATCTGTACCCTATATACTGTAAATCTCATTAATTATGGCAAGAGGGGAAAGGGAGCCTGTCATGCAAGGTGAGGTCAATTCCATTTCAATTCAGTCAATCTGAGGTATGAACGGGTGGCACTTACTTTCAATGACCCAATTTTCCGATTGGAATTTCAATCCACTTCGACTGAATGGACTGATTCGAAAATGGACTTAACTCTAAAATGATGAAGGGGCTGAGAGGCAGAAAAAGGTTCTAGACAGGTTAGTTTTTCTAATGCAGTTTGAATAATGCAGGTGAGTCAGAGTGCTGGGGCTGTCTGTCTGTCAGTCCATATTTACTGTCCTCTCATTCTGTTAGAGTTCCTCCACAAAACCAACCTCATAGTTCTTTCCAGGGGCACAACTTTCACTGGGGATGGGGGGGGACATGTCCCCCCTACATTCTGAAATTGCATTTTTGCGCCCCAGGTTCTCTCTATGGTCACCCACAGCAAGGTCACTCAGTTCACTCTCTCTATGGCCTTTTACGGGAATTAGCTTTGCATTTCTTGCGCTCCACAACTTCACACGTGGACGTTGAAACCATGGCATAGAGCCAAATGAGCACATACATTGCAAGACATAGACGGAGCCATTGACAGTGCAACTGGAACCCAGTACAGGATATATAACATGACAACACAGACAATCTAACTCATTTTATATCCACATGCTTTGCTCCTGTTGTAATGTATCAAGAGGCGTCAGGCTAAGATTATCACCTCACACTGAACCCCAAAACTCACTCTGGTGACAGAGTTCATTTGCTTTAAAGATGATGACATTAATTCCCCCTTTGGACTCAGATTAACCCATTTACGCACACACCCTCATAAACACACACACACATTCAGTGTACTGTACACATTAACAAACAAACACACACACACACACACACACTGCGGGCACAGTCATACACACTGCAGTGTCATAATCTCCTGGGACAGAGAGAGGGGGAGAGAGCGATAGAGAGAGAATGACGGAGAGAGGGGGAGAGAGAGTGATAGAAAGAGGGAGAGAGAGAGTGATAGAGAGAGAATGATAGAGAGAGAGAGTGATAGAGAGAGATAATGACAGAGAGAGTGATAGAGAGAGAATGATAGAGGGGAGAGAGAGATTGAGAGATTGAGAGACAGCTATACAGAGAGAGTGATAGAGAGATAATGACAGACAGAGGGGGAGAGAGAGCGATAGAGAGAGAATGATAGAAGGGGAGAGAGAGAGCGGTAGAGAGAGAGAGAAAGATAGCGAGAGAGAGAGAGAGAGATGGAGAGACACAGCTATACAGAGAGAGTGAGAGAGAGAGAGATGGAGATGGAGAGACACAGCTATACAGAGAGAGTGAGAGAGAGAGAGAGAGAGAGAGAGAGAGAGAGAGAGTGATAGAGAGAGAGTGATAGAGAGATAATGACAGACAGAGGGGGAGAGAGAGCGGTAGAGAGAGAGAGAAAGATAGCGAGAGAGAGACAGATGGAGATGGAGAGACACAGCTATACAGAGAGAGTGAGAGAGAGAGAGATGGAGATGGAGAGACACAGCTATACATAGAGAGCGATAGAGAGAGAGAGATGGAGAGACACAGCTATACAGAGAGAGTGAGAGAGAGAGAGAGAGAGAGAGAGAGAGAGAGAGAGAGAGAGAGAGAGAATGGAGATGGAGAGACACAGCTATACAGAGAGAGTCATAGAGAGATAATGACAGACAGAGGGGGAGAGAGAGCGGTAGAGAGAGAATGATAGAAGGGGAGAGAGAGAGAGAGAGATGGAGAGACACAGCTATACAGAGAGAGTGAGAGAGAGAGAGATGGAGATGGAGAGACACAGCTATACATAGAGAGCGATAGAGAGAGAGAGAGATGGAGAGACACAGCTATACAGAGAGAGTGAGAGAGAGAGAGATGGAGAGACACAGCTATACAGAGAGAGTGAGAGAGAGAGAGAGAGAGATGGAGAGACACAGCTATACAGAGAGAGTGAGAGAGAGAGAGAGAGAGAGAGAGAGAGAGAGAGATGGAGATGGAGAGACACAGCTATACAGAGAGAGTCATAGAGAGATAATGACAGACAGGGGGAGAGAGAGCGGAGAGAGAATGAGAAGGGGAGATGATAGAAGGGCTATACATAGAGAGAGAGAGAGAGAGAGAGAGAGAGAATGGAGATGGAGAGACACAGCTATACAGAGAGAGCGATAGAGAGAGAGAGATGGAGAGACACAGCTATACAGAGAGAGTGAGAGAGAGAGAGAGAGAGAGAGAGAGAGAGAGAGAGAGAGAGAGAGAATGGAGATGGAGAGACACAGCTATACAAAGAGAGCGATAGAGAGAGAGATATAAATAGAATGATACAGAGAGAATGAGGAAGTGGTGTCCTCTCCTCCCCAGTTCGCACAGTAACTGTGTGTTTTCTCCATCCTCACTCTGCTCTCCTCCTCTCTGTTAATTAAAATGAGTCATTGAGGAGTTGTCCCCAGGGCCCCATCTTTAAGGGCTCCGCTTTTCTTTTGCTGAATACACACACACACACACACACACACAAACTGGGAACAAAGAGGGTCCAGTGACAGAAGATACACCACCACCCCTCTGCTCTGTCTCCGAGTGTCACAGACCCCCCCCCCCCCACACACACACACACACAGACAACGGTAAGCCTATGTGTGTGTGTCTCTCTCTCTCTCTCTCTCTCTCTCTCTCTCTCTCTCTCTCTCTCTCTCTGTGTGTGTGCTCAGCAGACGCCATAATGTCAAGGGCTCTTCTGCCGTCCTTGGAGAGATTTATACAAACCAACACACACACACACACACACACACTGAACACTCATGCGCAACAAACAGGGTTAGGCCTACACCTCAGAAAGAGGCTTACTGAAACAAACACACTCGTTACCTCGCTCACAAGATGATGAAAGTGAAACATGCTGACATCATGTTCATTTAAGCCTGTAGAATGTTGCAGTAGACCGCTGACTGAACTGCCAAACAGCAGGTCCTACACTCAATCCACCAATTCCCTCCGAGCCCCTATGATGAGCTCTGAATGGATTCGATAGGTATACTGGAAGTAATATGGTAGCAGCCATATTGGATACACCTATTCAATCCTCTCTGGTCTAAACAAGTGCCTATGGAGTAGGCCATGGTGTCGGGATTAGGCGTCGGTGTAGTGGCTATGGTGTACGGGTTGATCTGGGATTAGGCGTCGGTGTAGTGGCTATGGTGTACGGGTTGATCTGGGATTAGGCGTCGGTGTAGTGGCTATGGTGTACGGGTTGATCTGTGATTAGGCCTGAGCCTCACAGCACCTCAGGCCCCTTACCACTCCTCACTATTCCTCACGTCTGCCCCCTGGTGTTCTGGAGGCCTGCTGCAGACGGCCTCACTGATCTCCATGACCTGCGTGTGTCTATTGTATGTATGTCTATGGAGCCACCTGTACAGTCTCTCAGTCTCCAGGCTTCTGGAAGATGGAGGGCCTCGTTAAAGGTGAACTACCCTGCACACGCTCTCCTGCTGCTGCATAGAGGTGTAGGTTACTAGAGATGATACTGGAGACGAGAGGGGTAGGAGGGGGATGGTGTGGGTGAGGCAGGAGAGATACCTGGACAGGTGAGCGAGACAGAGGAGGAGGAGAGAGATGGAGGAAGAGGAGGGCTCAGGGCGAGCTATGGTGAGCAGAGAGTGGGTCTGTCAGTGCTTCTGTGTCTGCCACAGCCGATTCGTCCTCTTCAATATGTCCTGTAGGTACTGCTGCTGGCTGTCTCTCACACTCTTACTGGATTGTGTGTACGTATGTCTGTGTTCTAATCGTGACATAGAATGTGTGTAAATGTGTTAAGATTGTGGCATGGTGTGTGTGTGTGTGTGTGTGTGTGTGTGTGTGTGTGTGTGTGTGTGTGTGTGTGTGTGTGTGTGTGTGTGTGTGTGTGTGTGAGTGAGAAAGAGAGCGAGAGGTGTTTTCAGGTGACTGAGCGTTGTGGATATTAGTCGTTTGTGGACATTCATTTCATTTTGATTGGGTTTGAGGTTGTGCGTTTGTTGGGCAAGATCTATTTGGTGCTGTGAATACTAGTAATGTTGTGTGTGTGTGTGTGTGTGTGTGTGTGTGTGTGTGTGTGTGTGTGTGTGTGTGTGTGTGTGTGTGTGTGTGTGTGTGTGTGTGTGTGTGTGTGTGTTGTTATGTGAGTGCTGAATGATATTAGATAGCTGTTGGGTTGTTGTGGATACGGGGATTATGTGTGTTGTGTTGTGTTTAGCTGTTGTGAATATTGTTGGTATGTTATGGTGTGTTCCCTGTAGTGGATTTTCAGACTGTGGATGGTTGTGTTAGGATGTAAACTGTTGAGTACTTGCTTTTTGTTGTCAAAGTGTGTGTGTGTGTGTGTGTGTGTGTGTGTGTGTGTGTGTGCGTGCGTGCGTGCGTGCGTGCGTGCGTGCGTGCGTGCGTGCGTGCGCGCGTGTGCGTGGCAGGTGTGTGATAACTAATTAATAACTAATTAATAAGAGATGAGGTAGCAGTATGGAGCAGTATGGAGAGTGACTGTCCAGAGATCGTGAGTCCGGTTGCTTTGTTGTTGTGTGTTATTTTGGATCACTGGCTGTAACTCGACCAACCACAGCCATCAACCTCCTCTCTAACCAATCACGGGTTGCTATGGAGACACTTCCGGCAGTAGCGAACGACATACGAGATCGTAGGTCATAAGTGATGTGTCAAACTCCAAGCCTTGAGGAATACCTTTGATTCAGGGCCCCCACATTCCCAGTCAAACTGGTACCACTGCGAGGCCCCCTCTCTTTTTGCAAAGTCACACGGGCAAAGCTTGGGCTATGTGACTGGTCTCGCTAGACCTCCAGGCTGCCTCCCACAATGTTTCAATGTTCCAGCTCAACGCGTCTGTCTGAAACAAAACGTCCGTTTGGCATAGAGGAACTACGTCACTGCCGTATCGGTTTGAATGACATGCTAAATAGCAGCTATAGATCACCCAGATCACCCAGGTTCTTTTTAATGGGTGCATTTTGCAAATGGATACCCAGCAAACCAAAAGTGGTTATGTGAATGTTCCCAGAGCATTTGTTAGGTCGCGTCGAATGTCCTCATAAGACTGTCCAGTCATGCTGAGGATTATAGAACGTTTGTATAAAACATTTGCCTGATGTTGCGAGAATGTTCCTAGAACACATTTCATTTGTTCTGTGAAGGTTCCCCAGGATGTTTCATTCGGTTGTGGAAACAGTCTGGTGGGAACATTGTGGGGACATAATATGTTTCCAAAACACATAACATAAGTTGTGCAGATGATTCCACAATGTTTCTTTTAGGATGTAAAAAACCTTCACCTGATGTTACAAGAATGTCCCCAGAACACATTTGGTCTGTTCTTTAAAGGTTCCCAGAATGTCTCATTTGGTTGTGGTAACAGTATAATCATTAACATAACTGGACAGTTTTTGTGTTATGAGAACATTTGCCGCAACCTAAGGAATGTTATGGGAACTTTCGCAGAGCCAATTTTGGTTTGGCGGGGAAACATTACTGGTACATTGTGTTACTACATTACCTGGAAACCTAATGAAAACGTTCGGGGAACGTTCTGTGGAGGTTGTTACAGATGTTGTGTACAACATTTTATTGAATGTTAGGAGAACATTCCAAGAATATGTTGTATATATTTTATTATAAAAGCCTAACTAGAACTTCATGGGAATCTTAGCTAATGTTCTGGGAATGTTCCAAGTCTGCTGGGTAGTTTGTATCAACTACCTTCACTAAACGCGAGATTTTTAAATTATTTTTATTATCGAAGTTAAGAAGAAAGTCACTGCTGTTGCCTAGGGTCATATTTACGAGACTACTATGTAACAGGAGTATGTGTTTGTGATGTAAGAGAGAGTGAGTGACAGCTGTGATGCAGGTGGGAGTGGTCTACACCTCTCACCTTTCAGGTAGATAAGAGACACACACTGGGATTCTCTCTCTCTCTCTCTCTCTCTTCTCTCTCTCTCTCTCTCTCTCTCTTCTCTCTCTCTCTCCTCTCTCTCTCTCTTCTCTCTCTCTCTCTCTCTCTCTCTCTCTCTCTCTCTCTCTCTTCTCTCTCTCTCTCTCTCTCTCTCTCTCTCTCTCTCTCTCTCTCTCTCTCTCTCTCTCTCTCCTCTCTCTCTCTCTCTCTCTCTCTCTCTCTCTCTCTCTCTCTCTCTCTCTCTCTCTCTCTCTCTCTCTCTCTCTTTCTCTCTCTCTCTCTCTCTCTCTCTCTCTCTCTCTCTCTCTCTCTCTCTCTCTCTCTCTCTCTCTCTCTCTCTCTCTCTCTCTCTCTCGTCGAACACCAACATCAACAATAAAGCCAACCATACAAACAATTGGTAATAAATATCTCTTGTCTTTTCTCCCCTTCTCTCTCTCCCTTCCTTCCCTCCTCTCCTTCCAGGCCCAGCGGTCCCGCGCCAAGTCCAGAATGGGCCCACTACAGACGAGATGGAGGTGCAGAGAGCAAGGTAAGGCATTGAGGTACCCCGCAACAAGACACAGCATTGACAAAGCAGCCACACGACAGTCACACAACAATTGAAACAACGTTCACACAACACCCACGCAACGTTGGCACAATGTTTTCCACAGAGAGGATCACTGCATTGTATAGCTTCGTTATTTGGATGTCAGCAGGGCTAAGACAGGAAACACATCAGACACCACATTCACTGAACTTCCCAGAACTATTTCCCAACGACAGGATTAGATCAGTAAACACACGGTGTTGTCTGCGAGTCTGTCAGCAAAGACTGCACAATAAAGAACGGTCTGTCACACAGGACTCAGTCTGCTAACAGGCAGCAGCCCTGCCCACATGACCCCCCAGCCAGACATCTGTCCTCGTCAACCTTTTATTCCTTTCCTCCCTCTGTTCTCTCTCTCCCTCTGTCTCCTCACAGGATTAACATACAGGGGGGAGAGAGCAGGAGGAGAGCGGGAGAGAGAGAGAGAGCAGGAGAGAGAGAGAGAGAGAGCAGGAGAGAGAGAGAGAGAGAGAGAGAGAGAGAGAGAGAGAGAGAGAGAGAGAGAGAGAGAGAGAGAGAGAGAGAGAGAGAGAGCAGGAGAGAGAGAGAGAGGGGGAGAGAGAGAGAGAGTAAAAGAGAATGATGGAGCTTTAATGACGGCTAAACACAGGAAGTACTTATTTGTGCTAAATCACGGTCGGCAGATTGTGGAGAATGGACAATAATATCAGATTTGCGCTTGAGATTATGCTCCAGGACTATTAGATTACACCATAGCACCTATTCAGAGAGGTACAGTAACTCAAGCTGTTTCTGCTATCTATCTCTGTCTCTACGCCCCCTAGGGAATTACACAAGCCCTTTGTTGCCTGAGCTATTTCTGCTCCGCTTATCATTTGATCTCAATTCCAAATGCCAAAGCAGAAACAGAACAAACAGGATTGTATTATGGATATGTGACGACCTCTCAGTGGAGAGGACACTCCTGAGGCGCCCACTAGTGGTAAGAGCCAGGATTGCACTGCAGCTCTGTTCCGTGTGGAGATGAAAATATCAAGTGCGTGTGTGTGCGTGTGCGTGCGTGCGTGCGTGTGTGTGTGTGTGTGTGTGTGTGTGTGTGTGTGTGTGTGTGTGTGTGTGTGTGTGTGTGTGTGTGTGGAGCCCCCTCCAGTGGTAACAGTCAGTGTGTATCTCCCAGACCTGTGGCTGCTGGGTCAGCACATCTCGTCTCCAACATTACACGCAGCTGGAAAATTCCACTTCCTGTGCTCTTTCTTTCTCTGTCTGCTGTCAATTCAATCTCAATTCAGTTCAAAGGGCTTTATTGGCATGGGAAACATGTGTTTACATTGCCAAAGCAAGTGAAATAGATAATAAACAAAAGTGAAATAAAGAATCAGAAATGAACAGTAAACCTTACACTCACAAAAGTTTCAAAATAATAGAGACATTTAAAATGTTATATTATGGCTATGTACAGAGTTGTAACAATGTGCAAATAGTTTAAGTACAAAAGGGAAAATAAATACAACTAAATATGGATTGTATTTACAATGGTGTTTGTGCTTCACTGGTTGTCCTTTTCGTGTGGCAAGACAAAAGATAGAAGTGCCTTTGAATGGGGGTATGGTAGTAGGTGCCAGGCGCACCGGTTTGAGTGTGTCAGGAACTGCAACGCTGCTGGGTTTTTCACGCATGTATCAAGAATGATCCACCACCCGAAGGACATCCAGCCAACTTGACACAACTGTGGGAAATTTTGGAATCTTCATGGGCCAGCATCCCTGTGGAACGCTTTCGAAACATTGTAGTCCATGCCCCGATGAATTGAGGCTGTTCTGAGGGCAAAGGGGGGTGCAACTCAATATTGGGAAGGTGTTCCTAATGTTTTGTACGCTCAGTGTATACCACCACATGCCGTCATTTTACCAGACCTTGGACAGCTGGAGAACTGTAGAGCTGTAGGACTGTAGGCTAACTGACTGTGGTGCATTTAAGCAATAAGGCCCGAGGGGGTGTGGTATATGGCCAATATACCACGGCTAAGGGCTGTTCTAATGGATATCAAACCCCCAAGGTACCTTATTGCTATTATAAACTGGTTACCCGTGGTATACGGTCTGCTATACCACGGCTTTCAGCCAGCCTGCATTCAGGGCTCGAACCACCTAGTTTATAAATACAATTGAAGGACTGCTGGCTGTATGACTCACTGGCTGTTTGTCAAATGTCCTGCTCTATGGGGCAATAGGGCTCAGTTGGCCTATTTCACTGACTGTGCTATGACAGGCATAAATTGGAGGTGGGCTGGCTGACTGACTGTGTGTCTGCTGTCTCCCCAGGCAGATGATGGAGCAACAGCAGATGCAGGCCCACATGGAGAGGGAACGACGATCCTCAAACCCAGGTGAGGAAAACGCTAAACTCAACCTACTGAACAGTGAAATGGAAATGTTTTAAAAGTAAAGGTCGTCTTTACAGTCTCAAGGGCCTAATGTGAGTGCATACTCCCTTTCAAAGTCAGACACTATGTGACACTATAAACAATGTCTTATTTTCTCTCTTCTCTTCCTCTCGCCCTCTCTCAATTTCACCAGGCTCTCCTTTCCCGGGCCATCCCGGTGTGCTTTCTGTAGCCCCCCCAGCCCCCATGCCGCCCCCCATGTCCATGGGCTCCTCTTTAGGTGGAGGCCCCCCTCCCTGGGTGCCCCTATGCCTCCTCCCCTCCCGGGCCCCCTCCCCCTCGGCAGGAGCTCCCCCGCCCCCCTGCCTCCTCCGCTGCCCATGAGTGGAGGGGGACAAGGTGAGGAGGCTCCCGCCCCAACGGGACTTGCCGCCATGATCGCTGGAGCCAAACTGCGCCGCGTCAATAGAGTAAGATGCCAATCACACTAATCACCATGTTACATAACATAAAGTAGTGCATGGACTTACCCTCTCAGACAATCTATCAATACCATCATAGACATGGGGATGTAAGAGCATCCTATGAGGGTTTATAAAGATGTAATGAGCTTTATAGTAGTAACAAAAAGGCCCAGGCAAACACACTGCGTGTGAATCTCAAAAGTCTAAAGATCTCTCCTCCTCCTCTTCTTCGTTCCTTCATCTGCACTGATCTCATAACAGAGGATGTGTGAAAGCACAATGTTCACCAAGCCCAGCTCTTTCCTATCAGTGGAGCAATACTAGGAAAGGAAGCCTCTTCAGACCCTTAACTTGTGCTCCGCCTCTTACAACCAGGTGACGTCACACACACGCCGTTCTATCCTCACCTAACATACTGTGTGTGTGTGTGTGTGTGTCTTCCTTCTCTCTCCAGCCTGAGGACTCTAACTCTTCAGGATCGGGGGCCAAAAACGATGCCAACAGGACGAGTGGCAGCAGCGGAGGACTGATGGAGGAGATGAATGCTCTGCTGGCGCGGAGGTCAGAGCATAGAGTTAGAAACACTAGAACAGACATTCCTATTCAGAGCATTGTTATAACCACCACAACAGACATCTCTATTCAACGTAATTTCCTGTCATATGTGGAGTGGGCCGGCAGCCATATTGAATGTACTACTTTGATATCAAACCGAATGAGGGCCTGACTTGAGGCTTCTTCTTGCCCCCAGAAGGAAAGCAGCGTCAGAGAAGCCTGAAGACAGCCAAAACGTGAGTGATGCTGCCTGATGATACAACAGTGACATATGTCTCTTTTCATCATTAAATGTATGGCTCACTTCTCCTTAGTTGACCTCAACATTTTCCTCCTGTTGTTTTTCAGGATGACCCCAATGGATCCCCTTCACCCAGCACCAGGGGTGGACAAAACGCCACAGGTACTACAGTCATACACACTATATACAATATATACAGTACAAATACAACATCATATATACTGTACTACACAAGACAACACAATGTATACTGTACGACACAAGAACAGCACAATGTATACTGTATAGAAACAATACAATTGACATGTTTAGGTCATGTTTTCCCTCACCTGACCCCTGTCTTCTCTTTCCTTCCCTCTCAGATGGAGGGAAGAAGCCATGGGACAGAGCCAACTCTGCCGAGAGGTCATCACTGGTGTCAAGGTGAGAACCTGAGGGACTCAGTCAGTCTGCCAGTCAGTCTGGCACTAAGACAGCATTGAATGAGCTGTATACCGCCATAAGCAAAGAGGAAAACGCTCACCCAGAGGTGGCGCTCCTAGTAGCCGGGGACTTTAATGCAGGGAAACTTGTTCAACCAGAGGGAAAAAAACTCCACTTTTACTCGACACACAGAGACGCATACAAAGCTCTCCCTCGCCCTCCATTTGGAAAATCTGACCATAATTCTACCCTCCTGATTCCTGATTACAAGCAAAAATTAAAGCAGGAAGCACCAGTGACTCGATCAATAAAAAAAAAAGTGGTCAGATGAAGCAGATGGTAAGCTACAGGACTGTTTTGCTAGCACATACTGGAATATGTTCCGGGCTTCCTCCGATGGCATTGAGGAGTACACCACATCAGTCACTGGCTTCATCAATAAGTGCATCGATGACGTCGTCCCCACAGTGACCGTACGTACATACCCCAACCACAAGCCATGGATTACAGGCAACATCTGCACTGAGCTAAAGGTTAGAACGGCCGCTTTCAAGGAACGGACCTCTAACCTAGAAGCTTATAAGAAATCCCGCTATGCCCTCCGACGAACCATTAAACAAGCAAAGCATCAATACAGGACTAAGATCGAATCGTACTACACCGGCTCTGACGCTCGTCGGCTGTGGCAGGGCTTGCTAACCGTTAGACTACAAAGGGAAGCGCAGCCGAGAGCTGCCCAGTGAGCCTACCAGACGAGCTAAACTACTTCTATGCTCGCTTCGAGGCAGATAACACTGAAACATGCATGAGTGCACCAGCTGTTCCGGACAACTGTGTGATCATGCTCTCCGCAGTCGATGTGAGTAAGACCTTTAAACAGGTCAACATTCACAAGGCCGCAGGGCCAGACGGAATACTGCGAGCATGCGTTGATCAACTTGCAAGTGTCTTCACTGACATTTTCAACCTCTCCCTGTCCGAGTCTGTAATACCAACATGTTTTAAGCAGACCACCATAGTGCCTGTGCCCAAAAACACTAAGGTAACCTGCCTAAATGACTACAGACCCATAGCACTCACGTCTGTAGCCATGAAGTGCTTTGAAAGGCTGGTCATGGTTCACATCAACACCATTATCCCAGAAACCCTAGACCCACTCCAATTTGCATACCGCCCCAACAGATCAACAGATGATGCCATCTGTATTGTACTCCACACTGCCCTTTCCCACCAGGACAAAAGGAACACCTATGTGAGAATGCTATTCATTGACCACAGCTCAGCATTTTTTAAATGTGTTTTTATTTCACCTTTATTTAACCAGGTAGGCTAGTTGAGAACAAGTTCTCATTTGCAACTGCGACCTGGCCAAGATAAAGCATAGCAATTCGACACATACAACAACACAGAGTTACACATGGAGTAAACCAAACAGCCAATAACAAAAAGTCTATGTACAGTGAGTGTAAATGAGGTAAGATAAGGGAGTTAAGGCAATAAATAGGCCATGGTGGCGAAGTAATTACAATATAGCAATTAAAACACTGGAATGGTAGATGTGCAGAAGATGAATGTGCAAGTAGAGATACTGGGGTGCAAAGGAGCAAGATAAATAAATAAATACTGTATGGGGATGTGGTAGGTAGATAGCCCATCTGGTTGTAACTGTGAGAGTGTTTTACTTTTCTGTAGGGTGCGACCTGTGGGGAGTAGCAGCGACACAGACGCCTTAGACTTTGACAGAATGAAGCAGGTAAGGTGGCCTGCAATCAGTCAGTGGCACATACGCTTTGTAAATCTGAAGAGGTATTATGCCTGTTATGATTAACTCGTTTTGTCCTTGAAACAGGAAATCTTGGAAGAAGTCGTTCGTGAATTGCACAAGGTGAAGGATGAGATCATTGATGGTACGTCATCCTCACTCACCTCGCCAGAGAATGTCTCCATGGGAAATTGAGTGTAGTTTCCTACACATACGTTTGTACCTGATCAAATGTGCTTGTTATTGTTAGAGAGGGAGAAGTGAGACGTATTATCCACCAGAGAGCATCAGAAACAGAGAAACTGTAACTAATAATGCTAATATACTATTATTGGGCTTTGACAGCACATTTTATGTTTATGACATGGCCTGTAACACTCCTCGTGTGTGTCACTTCTCTCTTCCAGCCATTAGACAAGAACTGAGCAGAATCAGTACGACATAATCTTTCATGTGACCCCAGCTTTTGGAACCATCGTCCCCCACGCCAACTACTGTTAAGAAGCAAGGAGAGGATCAAAGGCCCGGACTACAACTTTTTATTTATTGTACATTGCTGTGATGTTGTAGCAACGTAAACAATGTTGCTGTAAGACTACAGGAATGTTACGTTTGGTTTGGAAGAATAGGACGGATGGACACTCTCACTGCTTTTCTCTGTTTCTTTGGTTTAGGTTTTCTCTCTCTTTTTCCCTTCGATCTGTCCATCGGTAACCCATGTTTGCTGTTCTTTTTTCCAGTCTAAAAGGCAACATTTATTCAATTCAATGAAGTAACCTCTTTTTTTTATTTTAGGAGTTTATTGTTTTTTTTTTTTTTTTAATGTTGTTTGGGGTTATTATTACTACCATTGTCATTATTATGACTATTATTTGTATTATTGTAGATGTAATGGTGTGAACATGAATCGTAGTAGTTTAAGTGATGGCAATAGTAAAAATGACAAAATAATCATGATAATGACATGGATGATGATAATAATAACACCATTTTATGTCAGCCTTTTATATTTTATATTGTATTTTTTTTCCTTTTGGTTTTGTTTTAAAATACAATAATAAGCACATACGGATTTCTTTCTCATGACCTGACCTTGAGATTTTTTGAAGAGTTTTGTATCCTTTTTCGCCAACACAGTTTTGTGTGTGTGTGTGTGTGTGTGTGTGTGTGTGTGTGTGTGTGTGTGTGTGTGTGTGTGTGTGTGTGAATCACTGACTGAAAGATTTTTAAAAACAGGTCTTTAACCTGAAAGGGAGGGTGGTATATAAACTATTGCTCTTTGGATATTGCAATCTTATGAAAAGGAAAACATCAATACACCAGAGTATTTGTGATGATGTTGTTAAAAATGTTTATTGGCTGCAAGAATAAGTATTGTTCGTTTTATTATTTACTTTTATGACCAAGTGCTTCCTGGTTTAACATTTTTAAAACGACACACACTACATTAAAAATGAATTCAAATAAAACTGTGAACAATGTCTTGGATACACAAAGTGGTCTCTGATTGTGAGAGTTTTGTCTGTTTGTTTTTTTTAGTTGTGCTTGATTAACTGCTTGATTCAGTGTTCATTCTCAAGTATTCACCTAGTCAGACTGTGTATTCATACACTATGGGCCACTATGTACATCATTTGGTCTATCGGTTCCTTTCGGTTTTACTTTGTAACAACACATAATACTATCCTGGGTTCGAATTCATTGGGGATCAATTTAGAGCAGTGCAATGTATAGGGTTGAATGATTCTCTACATAAAGGAGATCCTGATAAGAATAGACTATTGCAGGCAGTAGGCGGGATAGGTATTGCAGATACATGACTGCACCACAAGAGACAATACAATATACTGTCTGGAATGTGGATTTTGTCCCCATGTATATACCGCCATCTAGAGGTCAGATTAGGAAAGAGGTCAAAGACCAGCTACTGTATATAGAGTAACCTACTTTACAGTAAAGGTGTATTTGTACAAAACCCAACAAACACAAATCAAGGGCAGTATTTCCCTTTGGCTGTGTAGGGTAATATTCAAGAAGTATATGAAACGGTATGAAATACATCTATAGGATTAGATGGGCCAAATGCCCGTGGGTATTTGAGGTGGCCGCTTCTCTACCAGGGCTTCCCAAACTGGGTGCTGCTGCCCCCCTGGGTGCATGTTTTATTTTTTGCCCTATCATAACACAGCTGATTCAAATAACCAACTCATCATAAAGCTTTGATTATTTGAATCAGCTGTTGTAGTGCTAGGGCAAAAAAACAAACATGCTCCTTTGGGGTGCCCCATGACTGAGTTTGGGAAACCTCGCTCTATGAAATAGTCATTTTCTGCATTGAGAAAACTATTTAAGTCTTATGTTGCATTACGCATAGCAGTGAGTTGGTCAAAGTCTTTGTGGCCCTTCATGTTTTAGCAACCAAAAAAATATTCACCAAGCCATTCATTTATTAATTCATATGTGATTCATTTTATTTTTTGGTCTAAACATATCCCTAACCAGACACCCTGTTCCAGAAGTCTCGCGATTTTTTTTTTTTTGTTAGGGCATAGTGGCGACGGGAATTGGTGGTGTGGGACGGAATTGAGTTAGATAGCTATTTGCGTTATCGTAGAGAGAGAGAGAACCGGAACAGGGGGTGTGTTTGTTGGGCAAACGAACACAGCACAGGGTGCGTGAGAAGCAAGCTGGCGGAATTCAACATGGCATCCGGCGATACGCTGTATATTGAGGCGGACGGCTCAGAGATGCCGGCCGAAATAGTGGAGTTGCACGAGATAGAGGTGGAAACGATACCAGTGGAGACTATAGAGACTACGGTGGTCGGGGAAGAAGACGACGACGACGAGGAGGACGATGATGATGACCAGCCGATGATAGCACTTCAGCCGCTGGTATCAGACGACCCGAATTCGATCCACCACCACCATCAAGAAGTGATCCTAGTGCAGACAAGAGAGGAAGTTGTTGGCGGGGATGATTCGGATATGCATGCGGACGGGAGTTACGAGGATCAAATCCTCATCCCCGTCCCAGCACCCGGCGTCGAAGACGAGTACATCGAACAGACTCTGGTGACTGTGGCCGGGAAAAGCTCGGTGGGTCGGATGAAGAGAGGGGGAGGCGGCAGTGGCAAGAAAGCGGGGAAAAAGAGCTATTTGGGTGCTGCAGAAGCAAGCGGTAGAAAATGGGAACAGAAGCAGGTGCAAATAAAGACTCTGGAGGGGGAATTCTCTGTTACAATGTGGGCTTCGGGTAAGTGGTCGGTTGTATGTAATCTGTCAATTCGAAAAGTGTATCTCGCTCCCGGCATTGTTCGTTAGCCTGTGCAAGGGGCCTTGTTGCAGGGCGTTGTCCTTCTGCACCAGTCTATTTCCTCGGGTAGTTCACCAGGCCACGGTCGGGATCACTTTGAGTTGTTTTCGGTGCAGAATTGCCTGTCGGTTAGGTTGAAATGTTTTTGTTATGGAGGCCATGTTTTTAGATGTTGATGGGCGCCGCCATGTTCCCCGAGAACCAGTATGGCGGCCCGAAAAAATGGCGATAGAGCGGCGGGGCGAAGATGGCGGCGGTTGGGGGAGCAAGCGCGCTGTTGGCTCCAGAGACTAGGCCGCGGTGGCGTAGCCAGCTAGCTATTTTCCACTCGGTTAACTAGCTAGTTGGCTATGCGGACAATTAGTTAGCTGCCGCCGTGATTATCTAGATGAGTAACCCTTTAATTTAGCACCAGTTGAGTTTTAACTTAGATTTGAAATAGCTGGGAAAATATATTTGTTTGCTTAAAAACGAGTCACATTTCTAGTCTACGCCCACGCATTGATGCACACACTTTTCGTCTGCATAACCAGCTAACGTTAGCTAGCTTTAAAAATATATATATATATACATATATATATATATATTAGCTCTGTTACTGTTAACAAATGTTCTATAAGTTACAGCTAGCGAGTTTCCAACACAAGTACGACGTTCCTAAACACGAAGACCCTTCCAGTATTGCATGAGCAACGTGTATCCGCATTTGGATTATGCATGATTGATACATTAGAATTATAGTCCCCCGTTCGCTTGCTAGTAAACCCATTGTAATGTGGCTACAAAAAATAAATATGCGACTACCATCAGGGCTAGACATTATTTTGGCTGGTGCAGGGGGATCAAGGTGATGCATGATTGTATACATTGTATTTACTTTTGGTAATAACACAGCCAGACTAGGTACACTGTCTAGAAATATTGCTGCAGTATTGTTGTTAACATGACTGTTTTCAAACTGCGATGGTGTACCCCGGTCTTGTAAGGCTATTTTCGGTTAAGTCCCTGCATTGTATCCTAGATGACAAAAAAGACATCGACCATGAGTCGGTTGTTGAAGAACAGATAATTGGTGACAATTCCCCTCCGGACTACTCTGAATACATGACTGGGAAGAAGCTGCCCCCTGGAGGGATACCTGGCATCGACCTGTCAGACCCCAAACAGCTGGCAGAGTTCGCCAGGTCAGTGTCTGTCTGTTTAAACTCACCTGTCCATCAAGGATATATACAATGAACACACAGCTATTGCATAGCCTATGCTCTGACACACAAATAATTGTTCCACACCTTGTAAAGTGGTATTTAGCAAGATGCCAGGATTTGTGATTCTCTTCATGTTGCCTGGCTACTCAAGTCTTGGAAGGTAGCACTTGATGTGGCAGCTTTCCTGTAGTAGATGTCGGAGGTATATAGCCTAATCTCCTTCCTAAAGGGAGTGATGAGCTCTTTCTGACTCCCGTTTGGATGTTGTGTTCTTAGCCCCTTCAGTAACTCTGCGGGTCCCTATGGTCAGAGCCCAGTGCGGTAAGTTCTAGACTTCAACCCACGCACTGACACAGAGCACCTGGACACAGTGAAAGGAGGGAACCGGCTGTTTCAGCCATGCTGAAACTCTTCCATGGGTGCTGGTTTATATTATTTGGTTAGCAATTGAACATGGTTACTTGAATTTTGTATATGAGCAACATTATTTGAGTTCTGTTTCCTGTGAATGCAATAGGATGAAAGTTACCTCCATATCTGATGTTTTCTCAGGATGAAGCCGAGGAAGATAAAAGAAGATGACGCTCCCAGGACGATAGCCTGCCCTCATAAAGTAAGTAGTCAGTTTCCAGCAGTATCTTTCCTACCCGGTCTCTTTCTCAGTTTATGCCCGACTTGACAGTTGTCTTGGTCCCCATTGAACCGTAAGGCGTCCCACATGGCTCAATAACGGAACTCTCTCACTCAGGGCTGTACTAAGATGTTCAGGGACAACTCGGCGATGAGGAAGCATCTCCACACCCACGGGCCTCGCGTGCACGTCTGTGCCGAGTGTGGCAAGGCCTTCGTAGAGAGCTCTAAACTCAAACGCCACCAACTCGTTCACACAGGGGAGAAACCCTTCCAGGTACAATACCCAGACACACACACTCACATAAAGGAGAAACCCTCCCAAGTACTCTGTGTTTGACACTGTAGTGTAACATTTTTGCTGCGGGGTTTATTCACAAATTTAAAATAAGTTCCTTAACTTGCATTGAGGGTCTGCATACATTTTGCTAGGACATTGACCCAAAAAGACTAATGCATGTTGAGCACTGAATTTAACTGCACACACTTACTATTAATTCGTATATCCTAATAAATGTTTCTTGTTGTCCATCCATGGTCTCCTTTCTGTGTGCAGTGTACTTTTGAGGGCTGTGGGAAGAGGTTTTCGCTGGACTTTAACCTGCGCACACATGTTCGTATCCACACCGGAGACCGGCCCTACGTATGCCCCTTCGACGGCTGCAATAAGAAGTTTGCCCAGTCAACCAACCTCAAGTCTCACATCCTCACACACGCCAAAGCTAAAAACAACCAATGAGAGCCCTCCGACCTGCCCCAAATCCCACCCCCACAGCAGCATCTTAATGACACCACACGTCAACGTCCTTTGAGGAAAGAAACAAATGGGGGGGGGAGAAGAATAAAGACTAAAGAAATTCAGAAGGTACTGAAATTCTCCCCCCCTCTTCTTCTCCTATTGGATAGGCTGAGTAACGTACAGCGGCACTCTTGAAAAATAATAAACCCTCCTCCCATCCCCCTCTCTCTCCTCCCTTCATAGTGGCATCGTGTTGTTGCCAGAAATATGGAACTCGTGGACAAACATCAGAGACTATTCTTTCTACAATGGAGCTGTGAGAGGGAGGGAGCAATCTGTTTGTTTCCCCACTTTAAATGAATTTCCACTGACCGGTCTTCATATCTACTGCATAGCTTTTAATTTTCTATTTCTCCAAGTGTGCATATTGTACACTTATTTTGGGATATGTTCAGTAAGACAATTTGATTATTATTGAGATCCGCTTACCATATGATAGTCCCTCAGACAAGACTTACTGTACCATCACATAGCTTCAAATAGTATTTTCTGTAAAAAGTTTTGGTTTGCATATTCATCCCTACTTTTGGTTGTATTCCTTCTAACCATTAAAAAATCTTGTATACTTGTATTGTATGGCTGTATTGAAATGATGTAGACCTTGATAGAGGTGTGATTTAAAAGTGTTAACCAATTTAACTTTTAGTCATGAGTTGCTTTCTTTTATATTGATTGTCCCCTTGCAGAGAAACGTGTCCCTACCGTTGATTCACTGCGAGCCTGTCTCTGTTGGAATACTGAAACACATCAAATGAAATCGCCAGCGTGACCATCAGTTTCTTTGTTAGAATGTAATGTACAGGCGTCCGTCAACCATGAACTTTCTTTGTTGATATTTACACCCATGTATTTCAATGGCCCACAATAAAAGGGTCATCCCAAATCCATTTTTTACTTTTCTCATTCCTTTTCTAGGCCTGGGGTGTAATCATTAGTCCAAAATGTTGCATTTGCAATTAAAATATTCAGGTAGGTCCCTCCCTGTTTGTTTCCTAGTGAATAGATCCCCTGATGTGAGCCCGGAGTGTTTCTCGTAAGTGTGGTAAAAATAACATACTGCTTGCATAATACTGGAGACATGGGCTCAAACCTAAATTGACCCCTGTGCACTTCTGGAGATCTGATTTATTGGTATAAGCAATATGGTGAAACTTCCACCTAGTCTATCAAAGGGCAAGGTGGTGCTATTGCCATAATACTAACACCTCTGATCTCCACTAGTGTATAGGGATTGAAGGAATAATCCCATTCCACTTCCAACTGTATTTAGTTGTTTTATTTCAATAGTGCACTGCTGATAATAGTCCCGCATGTCAGCAATCAAGTTTTCAAGATATAGGACTTTCAAAAAGTAAATTGTGATTTAGTGGTATTTTAGTTTCTACTCTATATTTTGTAATCTGATTAAGTGTTGGTTATATCGATCCATGGAGTTTGAAGACCAAGCCAGGTGGTTTGCTAAATCACCTGAAAGGATCATTACTACCCACTGGGCAACAACTTGTGGAATCAATGTTTCCATGTCATTTCAACCCTAAAAAATCTATGTGAAGCCGTTGAATCAAAGTGGAAACCTGGATATTTTTTTCACCCAACTTTCAACCTAATTTTACTGTGAATTCACATTAGTTGACAACTCAACCAAATGTAAATCAAAACTAGACGTTGAACTGACGTCGGTGCCCAGTATTGTTTTTATTTGAAATAAGAAGTGGCGGAGGCTTGTTGAAATTGAGCTGCTAATCTCTCAAGTGGTTATTAAACTTTTCCTGTTACTGATGTGCAGTGAGCTTCTGGCGCCCTAGCAGCACCTGTCATCACCCAGGTTGGAACTACATAATGTTTTAGGGAGTGGTTTACCACAGAACGGCTGGAGATGGGGTACCTTGATCAATGGCTTTGGATCTGTGCTCCGGTCTTCCCCTCCTGCTGGAGGTGACCACCATCCGCCTTGTTCAAACCAGCTTCATCGGGGCATTCAGACGAGCCAGGGACTTTGAGGGGGAAGACTGTGCTCAGATAGTGGAGTTGAGACAGTCGGAGTCTAATATCTTACCATGCAGCCAATAAATGATCAATTACTTAATTCTTGTTTTTGTTTCAAAGCGTCTTTGAGATTCTTCTAAATTAAATAATATATGATGCAAAACGTATCATCAAGGCAAGTTACAATTTGCTTTTTGAATGTCCTATACCTTGAAAACTTGATTGCTGACATTTAAAACATTTTGGGACTATGAACAGTCCTTCCAAAATATTGTTTTTGAGTGGATTATTCCTTTAAGGGTCGATATGAGATTAGGCAATAGTTTATTGCTTGTCAATACTGGTGAGAAAGATTAGGCTACCTGAGCAATCATTTTAGATACTGAACAAAAATATAAACACAACATGTAAAGTGTTGGTCCCATGTTTCATGAGCTGAAATAAAAGATCCCAGAAATGTTCCATATGCACAAAAAGCTTATTTCTCTCAAATTTGGTGCACAAACGTGTATTTCATCCCTGTTAGTGAGCATTTCTCCTTTGTCAAGATAATCAATCAACCTGACAGGTGTGGCATATCAAGAAGCTGATTAAACAGCATGACCATTACACAGGTGCACCTTGTGCTGGGGAGCATAAAAGGCCACTCTAGAATGTGCAGTTTTGTCACACAATACAATGCTACAGATGTCTCAAGTGTTGCGGGAGCATGCAATTTGCATGCTGACTGAAGGAATGTCCACCAGAGCTGTTGCCAGAGAATTGAATGTTCATTTCTCTACCATAAGCTGCCTCTAATGTCGTTTTAGAGAATTTGGCAGTACGTCCAACCGGCCTCACAACCGCAGACCACGTGTATAGCATTGTGTGGGCAAGGGATTTGGTGTCAACATTGTGAACACAGTGCCCTGTGGTCGTGGTGCGGTTATGGTATGGGCAGGCATAAACTACGGACAATGAACACAATTGCATTTTGTCAATGGCAATTTGAATGCATTTACATTTACATTTAAGTCATTTAGCAGACGCTCTTATCCAGAGCGACTTACAAATTGGTGCTTTCACCTTATGACATCCAGTGGAACAGCCACTTTACAATAGTGCATCTAGGTCTTTTAAGGGGGGAGGGGGAGAAGGATTACTTTATCCTATCCTAGGTATTCCTTAAAGAGGTGCTTGTCAATGCACAGAGATACCGGTACGAGATCCTGAGGCCCACTGTCATGTCATTCATCCGCCGTCATCACCGCATGATGTTGCATGGCCCCATGTCGCAAGGAGATGTACACAATTCCTGGAAGATGAAAATGGCCCAGTTCTTCTTCGGCCTGCATACTCACCAGACATGTCACCCATTGAGCATTTTTGGGATATCCTGGATCGACGTGTACAACAGCGTGTTCCAGTTCCTGCCAATATCCAGCAACTTCACACAGCAATTGAAGAGTGGGACAACAGTCCACAGGCCACAATTAACAACCTGATCAACTCTATGCAAAGGAGATATGTCACGCTGCATGAGGCAAATGGTGGTCACACCAGATACTGACTGGTTTTCTGATCCACGGCCTGACCTTTTTCTTAAGGTATCTATGACCAACAGATGCATACTGTATCTGTATTCCCAGTTATGTGAAATTCATTCATTAGGGCCTAGTGAATGTATTTCAAATGACTGATTTCCTTATATGAACTGTAACTCAGTCAAATCTTTAAAATTGTGTCATGTTGCGTTTGATATTTTTGTTCAGTATACATGGAGTGCCCAGGGGAAGGGCTAGCGGGGTAGGTAGGTGCTAGGGGCCGATTTGGAACCGAGCCATGGTTGTTAATACAAAGGCAGGAGTTCTGCATGAGCTGCAGGTTTTTCCCACATACCTCAGCATTCTGCTGATCCTGCTTCCAGGAACTCTTGGCCTCATCAATGATCAAGTCTGACAGTAGTCCGTTTTACTGACACGCTGTGGTGAAGTTGAGAAAATGCATCAAAACAGACTATTCACAAGTTCAGGGAATGTTTTTACCCTCCCCCGCAGGGTGCAGTCTAGCAGTTTTACGGCCCTGTTACGCTATAACCATCGGGAGTCCGGCATTGCTAGAGTAAATCCTTCCTTTGAAATCTTTGAAGGCTGCTACACTGCCTGTGTTGCGCTTTCGTTGCATCACGTCCAATGGCAGCGTCCAAGCTCAATAATCGCATTCATTCTATCTTGTGAATTGAAATAATGAGAGAGAAAGTAGATTTTTGGTTGCATAGGGCCTCGACTATACACCACTGGTTATTGTACTAAGATTTAATGAAGTCAAGAAGCTATCTAGCAGAAACTCTAGCTAGTTCACAATGTAAACAAAAGCAAATTGTGTAATTAGAGGATCATTTACTACAACCACGAGCAACAATTTAATGAGTACTTGCGAAAAACTGGACCAAAGCTATTGTACACGCATAATCAATGAATATGGGACAGTATGGGAACATACCATTAAGGGTGCATTGGTAAATTCACACTGGAGTGCCAGAGTGCGCTCTGGGCATTTATAAATGAACGTTCAGAGCGCACTCTGCACTGGACGCTCTGGCCGAGGAGTAGGGTTGATCCAAGCGTTCTGACCTCACAAGTGCAGTCAAACAGCGAAGCTAACTGGTTAAAGCTGGCTAGCTTGCTAGCTACTTCCAGACACAAATGAGAGAACCTCACTCTGACCATTTTACTCGCCCTAGCATAGCTGGTTAGGCTGTTTTCATGTAATAGAGAGCACTGGGGACTGTAATTATGCTGTTGGCAACAATTTAATGACGCTTTTTTGCAGAGTTGACTGATACTGGCCATATTCATCGGGTGTTGTGCGTTCTTTAATTCATCAGTTATTCTGCGCTCTGGCACACAGACGAGATTGCTCTGAAATCTGAGTAGATAGCCAGAGTGAATTTACATACGCACCCATAATGTATCTAAGAGAGCATCATCATGTTTTTTGGTTGAATACTAAATTGCCAAATTATCTACCCTACTCTGTGCCCCTAAAGAAAACTAATTGGGAGCAAGATCTGTTTTTGAGACACGGAAGATGACATTTCCACCATATGGTAAGCGTCTCAGCTGCAGTCGCGTATCCATCTTAAAGGATTACATCAGTGGTGCTGAAACCACTGAGTTATGAAGAACGGTTGAAACTCCTGCTGCGACAGCAGTGCTTCTACTGTATGTTCACATTTTCCCAGATGTCGTTGGTGAAAATCTATTGAATGTGTGTCAATTTCTGAGGCTGGTCACTCAATGATCTTATCCTCTGCAGCAGAGGTAACTCTGGGTCCTCCTTTCCTGTGGCGGTCCTCACGAGAGCCAGTTTCATCATAGCACTTGATGGTTTTTGCGACTGCACCTGAAGAAGTTCTTGACATTTTCCGGATTGACTGACCTTCATGTCTTAAAGTAATGATGGACTGTCATTTCTCTATATGAGCTGTTCTTGCCATGATATGGACTTGGTCATTTACCAAATATACCACCCCTACCTTGTCACAACACAACTGATTGGCTCAAACGCATTAAGATGGAAAGAAATTCCACAAATTAACTTTTAACAAGGCACACTTGTTAATTGAAATGCATTCCAGGTGACTACCTCATTAAGCTGGTTGAAATAATGCCAAGAGTGTGCAAAGCTGTTATCAAGGCAAAGGTGGCTATCGTTAGCTAATCGTTAGCTGTCTTATCGGCCGCTATCTGAATATGTCCATCGGACAATTTTCTTGGGTCACTATAACTATATCTATTTTGCCAATTGGCTTGGTCCCCTCTACCACACGGAACCCCATCAATCTACCGACGGAAACGCACGAGGTGGCTAAAAACAGACCACCATCCTCTGCCAGCTTGCTACCCATGGCCCGGCTAGCTGTCTGAATCGCTGTGACCCCAGCCAACCTCACTACTCACTGGACCCTTATGATCACTCGACTAAGCATGCCTCTCCTTAATGTCAATATGCCTTGTCCATTGCTGTTCTGGTTAGTGTTTATTGGCTTATTTCACTGTAGAGCCTTTAGCCCTGCTCATTATACCTTATCCAACCTTTTACTTCCACCACCCACACATGCGATGTTATCACCTGGTTTCAATGATGTTTCTAGAGACAATATCTCTCTCATCATCTGTCTGTACGTTATACCTTGAAGCTATTTTATCGCCCCCAGAAACCTGCTCCTTTTACTCTCTTCCAGATGTCCTAGACGACCAGTTCTCATAGTTTTTAGCCGTACCCTTTTCCTACTCCTCCTCTGTTCCTCTGGTGATGTAGAGGTGAATCCAGGCCCTGCAGTGCCTACCTCCACTCCTATTCCCCAGGCGCTCTCTGTTGATGACTTCTGTAACCGTAATAGCCTTGGTTTCATGCATGTTAACATTAGAAGCCTCCTCCCTAAGTTTGTTTTATTCACTGCTTTAGCACACTCTGCCAACCCGGATGTCCTAGCCGTGTCTGAATCCTGGCTTAGGAAGACCACCAAAAATTCTGAAATCTCCATCCCTAACTACAAGATTTTCAGACAAGATAGAACGACCAAAGGGGGCGGTGTTGCAATCTACTGCAGAGATGGACAGAAGTATGCAGGCTTACTATCCAGGTCTGCACCCAAACAATTTGAACTTCTACATTTAAAAATCCACCTCTCTAAAAACAAGTCTCTCACCATTGCTGTCTGCTATAGACCACCCTCTGCCCCCAGCTGTGCTCTGGACATCATATGTGAACTGATTACCCCCCATCTATCTTCAGAGCTCGTGCTGCTAGGTGACCTACACTGGGACATGCTTAACACCCCAGCCATCCTACAATCTAAGCTTGATGCCCTCAATCTCACACAAAAATCAATGAACCTACCAGGTACCACCCCAAAGCCATAAACACGGGCACCCTCATAGATATCATCCTAACCAACTTGCCCTCTAAATACACCTCTGCTGTTTTCAACCAAGATCTCAGCGATCACTGCCTCATTGCCTGCATCCGTAATGGGTCAGCGGTCAAACGACCTACACTCAAACGCTCCCTGAAACACTTCAGCGAGCAGGCCTTTCTAATCGACCTGGCCCGGGTATCCTGGAAGGACATTGACCTCATCCCATCAGTAGAGGATGCCCGGTTATTTAACAAAAAAATGCCTTCCTCAACATCTTAAAAAAGCATACACAAATTTAGAACCAGGAACAGATAAGGTCCTTGGTTCTCTCCAGACCTGACTGCCCTTAACCAACACAAAAACATCCTATGGTGTTCTGCATTGGCATCGAACAGCCCCGTGATATGCAACTTTTCAGGGAAGTTAGAAACCAATTTACACAGGCAGTTAGAAAAGCCAAGGCTCGCTTTTTCAAGCAGAAATTTGCTTCCTGCAAAAAAAACTCAAAGTTCTGGGACACTGTAAAGTCCATGGAGAATAAGAACACCTCCTCCCAGCTGCCCACTGCACTGAGGATAGGAAACTCTGTCACCACCGATAAATCCACCATAATTGAGAATTTCAATAAGCATTTTTCTACAGCTGGCCATGCTTTCCATCTGGCTACCCCTACCCCAGTCAACAGCACTGCACACCCTGAAGCAACTCGCCCAAGCCTTCCCAATTTCTCCCAAATCTAGTCAGCTGATGTTCTGAAAGAGCTGCAAAATCTGGACCCCTACATATCAGCCGGGCTAGACAATCTGGACCCTTTCTTTCTAAAATGATCTGCCGAAATTGTTGCAACCCCTATTACTAGCCAGTTCAACCAATCTTTCGTGTCGTCTGAGATTCCCAAAGATTGGAAAGCAGCTGCGGTTATCTCCCTCTTCAAAGGGGTGACACTCTTGACTCAAACTGCTACGGACCTATATCTATCCTACCCTGCCTTTCTAAGGTCTTCGAAAGCCAAGTCAACAAACAGATTACCGACCATTTCGAATCCCACCGCACCTTCTCCGCTATGCAATCTGGTTTCAGAGCTGGTCATGGGTGCACCGCAGCCACGCTCAAAGTCCTAAATGATATCTTAACCGCCATCGATAAGAAACAATACTGTGCAGCCGTATTCATTGACCTGGCCAAGGCTTTCGACTCTGTCAATCACCATATCCTCATCGGCAGACTCAACAGCCTTGGTTTCTCAAATGATTGCCTTGCCTGGTTCACCAACTACTTCTCTGATAGAGTTCAGTGTGTCAAATCGGAGGGCCTGTTGTCCGGGCCTCTGGCAGTTTCTATAAGGGTGCCACAGGGTTCAATTCTTGGGCCAACTCTCTTCTCTGTATACATCAATGATGTCGCTCTTGCTGCTGGTGATTCTCTGATCCACCTCTACGCAGACGACACCATTCTGTATACTTCTGGCCCTTCATTGGAAACTGTGTTAACAACCCTCCAGACGAGCTTCAATGCCATACAACTTTCCTTCCGTGGCCTCCAACTGCTCTTAAATACAAGTAAAACTAAATGCATGTTTTTCAACCGATCGCTGGCTGCACCTACCCGCCTGTCCAGCATCACTACTCTGGACGGTTCTGACTTAGAATATGTGGACAACTACAAATACAGTGGGGCAAAAAAGTATTTAGTCAGCCACCAATTTTGCAAGTTCTCCCACTTAAAAAGATGAGAGAGGCCTGTAATTTTCATCATAGGTACACTTCAACTATGACAGACAAAATGAGAAGAAAAAAATCCAGAAAATCACATTGTAGGATTTTTAATGAATTTTTTGGAAATTATGGTGGAAAATAAGTATTTGGTCACCTACAAACAAGCAAGATTTCTGGCTCTCACATTCCTGTAACTTCTTCTTTAAGAGGCTCCTCTGTCCTCCACTCTACCTGTATTAATGGCACCTGTATAAACTTGTTATCAGTATAAAAGACACCTGTCCACAACCTCGAACAGTCACACTCCAAACTCTACAATGGCCAAGGCCAAAGAGCTGTCAAAGGACACCAGAAACAAAATTGTAGACCTGCACCAGGCTGGGAATACTGAATCTGCAATAGGTAAGCAGCTTGGTTTGAAGAAATCAACTGTGAGAGCAAAATTATTAGGAAATGGAAGACGTACAAGACCACTGATAATCTCCCTCGATCTGGGGCTCCACGCAAGATCTCACCCCGTGTGATCAAAATGATCACAAGAACGGTGAGCAAAAATCCCAGAACCACACGGGGGGACCTAGTGAATGACCTGCAGAGAGCTGGGACCAAAGTAACAAAGCCTACCATCAGCAAGGGCATTGAAGGTGAAACGTGGCTGGGTCTTTCAGCATGACAATGATCCCAAACCCACTGCCCGGGCAACGAAGGAGTGGCTTCGTAAGAAGCATTTCAAGGTCCTGGAGTGGCCTAGCCAGTCCAGATCTCAACCCCATAGAAAATCTTTGGAGGGAGTTGAAAGTCCGTGTTGCCCAGCAACAGCCCCAAAACATCACTGCTCTAGAGGAGATCTGCATGGAGGAATGGGCCAAAATACCAGCAACAGTGTGTGAGAACCTTGTGAAGACTTACAGAAAACGTTTGACCTCTGTCATTGCCAACAAAGGGTATATAACAAAGTATTGAGATAAACTTTTGTTATTGAACAAATACTTATTTTCCACCATAATTTGCAAGTAAATTCATTAAAAATCCTACAATGTGATTTTCTGGATTTCTTTTCCTCATTTTGTCCGTCATAGTTGAAGTGTACCTATGATGAAAATTACAGGCCTCTCTCATCTTTTTAAGTGGGAGAACTTGCGCAATTGGTGGCTGACTAAATACTTTTTTGCCCCACTGTACATAGGTGTCTGGTTAGACTGTAAACTCTCCTTCCAGACTCACATCAAACATCTCTAATCCAAAGTTAAATCTAGAATTGGCTTCCTATTTCGCAACAAAGTATCCTTCACTCATGCTGCCAAACATACCCTCGTAAAACTGACCACCCTACCGATCCTCGACTTCAGCGATGTCATTTACAAAATAGCCTCCAACACCCTACTCAATAAATTGGATGCAGTCTATCACAGTGCCGTCCATTTTGTCACCAAAACCCCATATACTACCCACCACTGTGACCTGTACGCTCTCGTTGGCTGGCCCTCGCTTCATACTCGTCGCCTAACCCACTGGCTCCAGGTCATCTACAAGACCCTGCTAGGTAAAGTCCCCCCTTATCTCCGCTCACTGGTCACCATAGCAGCACCCACCTGTAGCACGCGCTCCAGCAGGTATATCTCTCTAGTCACCCCCAAAACCAATTCTTCCTTTGGCCGCCTCTCCTTCCAGTTCTCTGCTGCCAATGACTGGAACGAACTACAAAAATCTCTGAAACTGGAAACACTTATCTCCCTCACTAGCTTTAAGCACCAGCTGTCAGAGCAGCTCACAGATTACTGCATCTGTACACAGCCCATCTATAATTTAGCCCAAACAACTACCTCTTCCCCTACTGTATTTATTTATTTTGCTCCTTTGCACCCCATTATTTCTACTTTGCACATTATTCCACTGCAAATCTACCATTCCAGAGTTTTACTTGCTATATTGTATTTACTTCGCCACCATGGCCATTTTTTTTGCCTTTACCTCCCTTATCTCACCTCATTTGCTCACATTGAATATAGACTTATTTTTCTACTGTATTATTGACTGTATGTTTGTTTGTTTTACTCCATGTGTAACTGCGTTGTATGTGTTGAACTGCTTTGCTTTATCTTGGCCAGGTCGTAATTGTAAATGATAACTTGTTCTCAACTTGCCTACCTGGTTAAATAAAGGTTAAATAAATAAAATAAAATATATTTTTATTTGTTTTACACTTTTTTTGGTTACTACACTGCGACCTGTATGCTCTAGTCGGCTGGCCCCCACTACATATTCGTCGCCAGACCCACTGGCTCCAGGTCATCTACAAGTCCATGCTAGGTAAAGCTCCGCCTTATCTCAGTTCACTGGTCACGATGGCAACACCCACCCGTAGCACACGCTCCAGCAGGTGTATCTCACTGATCATCCCTAAAGCCAACACCTCATTTGGCCGCCTTTCCTTCCAGTTCTCTGCAGCCTGTGACTGGAACGAATTGCAAAAATCGCTGAAGTTGGAGACTTATCTCCCTCACCAACTTTAAACATCTGCTGCAGCTGTACATAGTCCATCGGTAAATAGCCCACCCAATTTACCTACCTCATCCCCATACTGTTTTTATTTATTTACTTTTCTGCTCTTTTGCACACCAGTATCTCTACCTGCACATGACCATCTGATCATTTATCACTCTAGTGTTAATCTGCAAAATTGTAATTATTCGCCTACCTCATGCCTTTTGCACACAATGTATATATACTCTCTTTTTTTCTACTGTGTTATTGACTTGTTTATTGTTTACTCCATGTGTAACTCTGTGTTGTTGTCTGTTCACACTGCTATGCTTTATCTTGGCCAGGTTGCAGTTGTAAATAAGAACTTGTTCTCAACTAGCTTACCCGGTTAAATAAAGGTGAAATAAAACAAAAAAATTCCATGTGTCATTTCATAGTTTTAATGTCTTCACTATTATTCGACAATAAAAAAATAAAGAAAAACCTTTGAATGAGTAGGTGTATCCAAACTTTAGACTGGTACTGTATATTTCACTGTGACCTGCTGCTGCTGACTATCAGGCAATGAGCAGGCTGTTACTGAGTAAGTGAATGGTGGGGAGGGCCGGAGGGGTGTGGGATCACACCGACAGGGTCGTTGCATTTTGGTACACCAGAAGTACATTCATTTCCAATCGAATGCTGCGTTTGCCTTGCCGCATTGTTACAGAGGCAGTGCGTTCTGTGTGGTGCACACCTTGGATGTTTCTGAACGTATCCGTCAAACTGGTATGCATAGGCTTGACAGAAACGGTAGCAGAAGTTGAACTTTTGTTACACACATATCCAGATGATGCTGCATACCATTTTGTGCAATGACACTGTAGGTGTGATTAAGGCATGAGAGAGTGCTGCAGTTGAGGCTGCTGAGTCACGGAGACAGACATGTTGACACGGAGACAGAGAGACGTGTTGTGACAACTTTTTACTAGTTTTAGCTAGGCTATTTATGCCTCTATCACACCGATAGCGTTATGGCGCAAAATGGTAAGCAGCATTATCTGGATGAATTAATGTCAACATTCACTTTCTGTCACCATTTCTGCCAAGCCTTCTGCACATACAGTTTGAGGCATAGGGTACTAGCCCCCCCAAGAACAATTGTCGGGTTGCTGATGCAAAAAAGCAACGTTTGGGGCAAAAAAAAGTTGTATTTGGATGAAGGTCATGCCTAGGCGAATTAACTTTAATGGGAAATAAATGGCTACAGTTTACTCTTTTTTTGTTTGTTTGTTTGTTATTTCATGAAAGGGCCCATGCCAGTTATCCCGGTAGAATATTATGGCATAGGGTTTTACCCAATTGTGTCTTGTCTTATTGTAATTATTTAAATAGAATATGGAGGGGAAATGGTGTTGCGCATGTCACCATTAATATCTGCACTATGAGGAGATTTGATGTAAAGTCCCTCCTTTTAACTCACTTGCACATTAATTGTCTTTGTTCTTTCTTTGTTCCTTTTCCACACAATCCATTATGTACAATTGCACTAAATATTACTTGAATAATGCAAGATTTAATCCCAGCAGTTTTTAAAATGACATAACAATAACACTAATTAACCCAGTGTAACATTGTTGCTACATCAATCTTATGCTCTTCTATTGCACAACTCTAATTTCTACATAGGTCACAAATAAAGCTATCCCCCAGTCAAATTGGAGCACAACTCATGAGCACACCTCCTGCACTGCTCACACCTAATCCAGTCCCCACCTGTGACTGAAAACAGGGGGAGAGATGCCAATTGAAAAGCTCTCTCTTAAAAACATAGCTAGCTATATAATATAAAATGCTGTGTAAAATAGCTCAAAGGCTATAATGTAGCATTAACTGTAAAGCTATCAGTCACCAGTGGAAACATTTACAACTGCAAATAAGTTACATTTTCTTTTTAATATATTTTACCTCAGACAATCTGGTAGTAAGGTTCCTAGCTAGCACCCCTAGCAGCTTATGCTAACTAGCTAGCTGGAGTGCTTTTACTGCTAGTGAAGTTGCTACTATTTCTGTGGATTATTTATCTTAAGGCTTTCCTACTTGTATATTTACAAAACTATTATAGATCTAACATCATTGGAATAAATCTACAACTGTTTTAAATGTTTAAAGAATGCGATGAATTTACCACAAAATCGTTTTTGTTGAAATATCTCAAAGTTATGAAGACACATAGGACATTTTTTGTTGAGCAAGAGCAATGGAAGCCAGGGAAAGTGTTGGGGAAATAATTTGGTGACATTTTGTGGTTTTAATGTGAATTACAGGGGGGGGTTACCCTAGGGGGCTGTACCATACGTTCCATGAATCCAATGTATGCACCACACAGAAAGCACTGTAACTGCCTCTGCAATGCAATGCTGCAAGGCAAATACAGTGTTCCATTGGAAATTAATGTACTTCTGCTGTGCCAAAATGCAAAGACGCTGTCGGTGTGATCGAGGCGTTGAATTGGTTATTATGGAGCCACCCTTTTTCCATAAAACCTATTAACGCGCTAGATCTGATCATTTGAAAACAACTTTAGGCGTACAAAAGCTCTTTAGAAAAATTCGCTCATAGGTGGTTTTAGTAAATTGCATTCTAATGTCGACTTTGCTTATGGATAACAGTATCAAGCGAAGTGTTTTACTCATTTGAGCCCCACATTTTTTGCAACAAAAATATATATATATATAATCTTTTTTGGCCTTGCCTGTTTTGCATGTTATTTTTTGCATTAATACATGTCACATATCAGTTTGCCAACAATGTAAAAAAATAAATATAATTGAGTTAATGAAGCCTCATACAAACATGGTCTCTTTTGTTTTCTTGAGTAAGGCAGCTCCAAAATGCAGGTGTTTCAGCCTAGCTCAGTGCTTTCTGTGGTGGAGGGGCAACGCCAGCAGAAAATATGGAGTGTTGCGCCGTGATTGGCTTAGTGGTCTGTCACTCATGGGGACACTACGTCACCGCCAAGTCTAAGGGTAGAGCTAGAAAATTCTAGCCCCTTGGGTGCTTCCATAGAGTTACATTAGAAGTGCCCATCCAAGAAGACTCAAGATCATTGGCCACAGATAAGAGGATGTCAAATCTCGTTATATGTATAGTAGCTTTGATTGGACTGATCATGTCAACATCATACTTTCAAAATCTTAGCCAGCAGTCATCATCATGAATCAAGTCGACAATCTACTGGCAAATCGTTTTTAATCCTTATCATATGAAGATAAATAATTAAGGGAAATTATGGATAAAAACATATAGGTGCTCATCGGCCATTGGACATAAACATTACACAAGTTGGAAATCGCAAATTCAACAATGAGTGGTTTGGAAGGAATCAGTGACAGTGGCTAACTCTGCAAGAATTTACAAAGCAATCACTAGTCTGCTATTCCGTGGAGTGGCTGTGTGGTCCCAAATCTGGGATTAAGGGGCTCTTTTCCAAGTTTAAAATGATATGAAGCATGATTTGTGCCGTGCTCAAAACAACTGTTAACTCAGAACTGTAAAAACTTGTCTTCAGTGAGCTCAAGACAACTGGGAAGTCGGGATTTTTACATTTTTTTATTTAACTTTAATTTAAGTAGGCAAGTTAAGAACAAATTGTTATTTACAATTATGACCTACCCCGGCAAAACCCTAACCCGGACGACGCTGGGCCAATTGTGCGCCGCCCTATGGGACTCCCAATCACGGCCAGTTGTGATACAGCCTGGAATCAAACCAGGGTCTATAATGACGCCTCTAGCACTGAGATGTAGTGCCTTAGACCGCTGCACCACTCAGGAGCCACGTGGGAGCCACTCGGGAACAAACAAGCTCCGACTGGGAAAATATGTTTTGAACGGTCATCCAACTCGGAATTGTAAATCCGGCCTCTTTCTAGAGCTACGACCTGAAGATCAATGACGTCATTATGATTCAACCTTGTTTTTTCCGAGTTCCCAGTTGTTTTGAAAGCACCATAAATCCAGAGAATGCCCGACTTTGATGACAAAATTTGCCCACGAACGACCGCCGTGCCACCTTCCTTTTCAAGTGAGCACAACAAGGTTAGTCCAAAAATGTATTGTATGCTGCTGCATAAATGATGGCATATTGCCAGGGAGATATGTATACTGTAGCTAAGAAAGTAATGCTAAGTGTATTCTGTGTAGTAAGGTGTTAGTAGCCCATGTGCCTCACCCTAATAATTTGGTCTATTTACCCCTCTTAATTTCGTCTACTGTTCTGACTTGGTGGTGCAAATGTAGCCTATAACCTGTTTTAGAGAAATGTAATCATTGAATATTGTAAGAGCTTTCATTGTCTGCTTATATGCCCCCTTTATTTATCCCACGATTCTGACTTGGTGTAAAGGGAACACTGTAAGAACGGCCCATGTTCTGAATTCTGTCGCTGTACATTACATTAACAAATAGTTATATTGACCACATCCGTCCTAGCTTGCTCATTAGTGTCTTAATCGAAATGACGGATTGCCTCTTATCCACTTGCCGTCCCCTTTTGCCATAGTTTCTACATCTCAATTGTCATTATAAACCACATTTGTTTAAGCAAGTCAGCCATATCAGCTATGTTTTTTTAAAGGCAGTAAATGAGGCTGAATGAACTGCCAGACAAGGCTCAACTGCCAGACAAGGCTCCACTGCCAGACAAGGCTCAACTGATAGCCAGGTGCAGCAGTGAGTGATAAGGTGTTGGGGCTCTGCTGTTGGGACAGCTTTGTGTAGGCCCTAACAGTTTGTGGGCACCTTTTGTCACTGTTATAGTGCAATTCATGTGTTGTTTAGTGTTGTGGCTTTGCTGGCATGCATCCCACTTTTTTTTTTTTTTTTGCATGCTAAAATTGCCACGGCTCATTTATAGGGTCTGGAGCGCTGCACGAGTGGACATTTGAAATGGAAGTTATGGAAGTTATGAAACTCCCTTGCATGCTTGTGTTATGGGAAAAGTCCACAATGAAAATGACAGTAAATGTGGAGAATGATAGGCTACATTTGCCTCTGTTGGCCATCAAGTAGGCTATTTCTGTGCCATTGCAGTGTGCTGTAGCCCACCATTTGATACAATAAATATATTGAAATCATATCACTGGAGTCATTGCAAATCAATTTGTGCCATTTGTGTAGCTTACCTGGAACTGGCAAACAGATTTAATAAATAGCCTTTAAATCGGATCGGTGTCCCTATATACCGGGAAGGTTGTTGCTAAGTGCCCTAATGTGACTAGAATGACGTTGCAAGTAACAGCCAACTTTCCAGGATATAGAGATGTCTTATATGTATAGAACGCTTAAATGCTTGTTAATCTAACTGCACTGTCCAATTTACAGTAGCTATTAGTGAAAAATGACGGCATCTGGTTTGAAACATTCACCTCTGAAGGTAAGTAATGTACTTACATTCAGTAATCTGGCTCTGATTTGTCATCCTGAGGGTCCCAGAGATAAAATGTAGGATAGTTTTGTTTACTAAAATCCATTTTTATATTCAAATGTAGGAACTGGGTTCTACAGTTTGAACCCCTGCAGTTTTCTGCCAAACAATAACCAAACGTTTTTTTTTTTTTTTAAGTTAGACCAAGTGTTTCTTGCACAGAGATTTCGAGATCCTCTGTCCAACTTTCATCACTCAAACCCACCTGTCAGATATTTCTGTAGTTATGCACAAGCGCAAACTGGATTTATTTCAGCAAGAAGGCTGGCTCTCGAGGGAGTGTGGTGTATGGCCTGGAGTGCCTGGATACAGCCCTTAGCCATGCTATACTGGCAATATACCACAAACCACCGAGGTGCCTCATTGCTGTTATTAACTGGTCATCAACGTAATTAGAGCAGTAAAAATAAATGTTTTGGTAACATTGGTAACCCATTTATAATAGCAATAACGCACCTCAGGGGCTTGTGGTATATGGCTGTTCTTTGTGGTATATGGCCAATATACCACAACTAAGGCTTATGTCCTAAGAACAGCCCGTAGCCATGTTTTAAGAACAGCCCTTAGCCGTTGTCACACCCTGATCTGTTTCACCTGTCTTTGTGCTTATCTTCACCCCCCACCAGGTGTCTCCCATCTCCTGTCCTTATCCCCTGTGTAATTATACCTGCGTTTTCTGTGTGTCTGTTGCCAATTCGTCTTGTCCCGGCAAGTCCTACAAGTGTGTTTCCTGTGCTCTAGTTTTCCCAGTTCTGCCCTTTCTGCCTGTACTGACCCTGCCTTGCCGGCCTGTACCTCCCTGACTCTGATTTGGATCACGACACTTTGCCTGCCTTGGCTTACCTTTTGCCTGCCACTTGTACCATAATAAACTCAGACTCGTTGTAACGCTTGTCGTCTGGGGAAGGAGAGGAGGACCAAGGTGCAGCGTGGTAAGTGTCCATATTTTAATGAACACTGAAAACAATAAACAGCCAACGAACAGTCCTGTAAGGTGCAACACAACACTAAACAGAAAATAACCACCCACAAAACACAATGGAAAACAGGCTACCTAAATATGGTTCTCAACGATTGACAGCTGCCTCTGATTGAGAACCATACCAGGCCAAACACAGAAATAGACAATCATAAAAAAACTAACATAGACAACCCACTCAACTCACGCCCTGGCCATACTAAAACAAAAGACAAAACAAAGGAACTAAGGTCAGAACGTGACAGGCAGGAGGAAGGCTCTGGCAGCGCTGGACAGGCGGGAGCACCTGTAGGGAGGAGACAGCTGCCACAGGAGGGCTGGTGCGTGGAGGTGGCACCGGATAGACCGGACCGTGAAGGCTCACTGGAGCTCTTGAGCACTGAGCCTGCCCAACCTTGGTTGAATGCTCCCCGTAGCCAGGCTAGTGCGGCGAGGTGGAATAGCCCGCACTGGGCTGTGCTGGCGAACCGGGGACACCATGCGTAAGGCTGGTGCCATGTACACCGGCCCGAAGAGACGCACTGGAGACCAGATGCGCTGAGCCGGGTTCATGGCACCTGGCTCGATGCCCATTCTAGCCCGGCTGATACGATGCGCTGCAATGTACCGCACTGGGCTCCGGTAAGCACTGGGAGTTGGCTCAGGTCTCCTACCTGACTTAGCCACACTCCCCGAGTGACCCCACCCCCCAATACATTTTTGGGGCTGCCTCTCGGGCTTCCTTGCCAGCCGTGTTCCCTCAAAGCGCTGGCCTCATTACCTTCTGCCTCCGCTCTCCTGGCTGCCTCCACCTGTTCCCATGGGAGGTGATCCCTTCCAGCCAGGATCTCCTCCCATGTGTAGCAACCCTTGCCGTCCAGGAGTCCTGAGATCGCTGCTGCCCGATACCACGCTGCTTGGTCATTTTTTGGTGGGTGGTTCTGTAACGCTTGTCGTCTGGGGAAGGAGAGGAGGACCAAAGTGCAGCGTTGAAAACAAAACAATAAACAACCAACGAACAGTCCTGTAAGGTACAACACTAAACAGAAAATAACCACCCACAAAACACAATGGAAAACAGTCTACCTAAATATGGTTCTCAATCAGGGACAACGATTGACAGCTGCCTCTGATTGAGAACCATACCAGGCCAAACACAGAAATAGAAAATCATAGACAAACTAACATAGACAACCCACCCAACTCACGCCCTGACCATACTAAAACAAAAGACAAAACAAGGGAACTAACCCTTGTTCCATAGTGTTATTGAGCAAATTAAGGTCAGAACGTGACACTCGTACTATCCGCCTCCTGTGTCTGCATCTGGGTCTTAGCTTGATGGGAAATTATCTGGAGATTTTAATAAGGGTGATTTCTCTTCTCTTGCAACATATTGTTAAACTCGCAATAATTATTATTTTGATGGAAAAATGTATTTTGCGTCTTAGCCTACATCACTAAAAATGGCTGATGTTCCTTCTTAATTTGCTCAATAACACTATGGAACAAGGGTTTATTGGATAAATGTAGCAACCCCTCTCTTGCTGTGAAAAACATTTTTAGCCTAATTTTCAGGCCTTGTGGGCCGGTTTTCTAAGGTCATTGGACTATACATTTTTGCTAGACCTGGCAAACCTGCACGACAGTGATCGCCAAATCCGAGCCAGTGTAGGCATTACTGCTGGTTTTCTTTACTCCCTAGTGGACCAATGGAGACGCATTATCTTCGCTTCCCTTTAAATCCCACATTCATGGAAAAACTGTGCTAAATCTTGCAATCGAAAGAAATGGCACTGAAAGCTAAGAAACAGACGGAGAAGGAAAATATCTGACTTACCTAACTAAAGGTACGTGTGACTGCAAAATGGATTCAATAGGGTTGTTGGAAAAGTTTAACTGAACAATTTCTGCATTAGTTTTCAAATCATTTGCTCTAGCTTTTAAATAATTTGCTTGCAAGTGTTTTTGTTTTGCTTCTGATATCATTTTTGTATACAATTCTGCTCATTTTGCACTCAATTTATTACATTTTTTATTTCAACAATCTATAATTGAACCTTTCCTCTAATATTATTTGTACATTTTCAACTTTATTTTTCACGTTTATGGTTAATTTGATTTTGAATTCAATACTTAAGGTGTGAAACCTAATATAATTTATTCATATCACTGACTAGCGAGATTTCTCTCACCTGGTGTCCGAGTGCTGAATCAGTCCGTGATAAGAGGGCAGTAGGCCTTCTTCTGTTCTGACCTAGAGGTCTGGATTTGAGAAACGGTGCCTGGCTGGGCTATACAGTATCTGTGCTGCACAAGTCTATAAGCTCTGTTTGCTCTGATACAAAGGCTGGCATCTGGTCAATGCTTAAAAGAAAATACCCTTTTTTAATAAATCTGGATCATGGCTTACAGACAGAACAGCATTTGCATTCAACAACAACAGAAGGTATATTGGTTTATTTTCTTTTGTCTCTCCCCCTCTCTCTCTCAAATTCACCTTGTCTCCAGTGGATTTTTTAAACTGAACTGAAGCGAGAATAAAATTATTTCAAAGATCACTGACATATAAAAAGGAAAGTAGGCTACTTATTTAATGATACCCCCTAAAGAAATACACCGTTTCAATTCAAGTGCATTCTTGATGTGTTGTCAGCTTCTTAAACATCGCAGAGAACTCACAGGCGCACCTCTGACACCTAGTTAATATTCACAACCTGTCTATCCATTCCATTGAATCTGAAGATGGCGGCGTGGGATGCAACTTTCTGATTGGTGTTTAGAGCAACTGTGTTACTCCTACCTGTGTGTGTGCGTGGTTTTGTTTGTTTGTACTAGCATGCCTATAATTGTAAATCTTGCTCAGGCATGACGACATGGGCGCCCAAGCATTTTGCTTATTTAGGGAGCATTTATTCAGGCGATTGGCCGTCTGATTGACAAAGGCAGGGGATGCTAAAGCATGCTACTTGTTATGCAGCTAAAGTCTGTCAAGCCTCCAACACCTGCTCTCTCAGATGCTTATTTCATTAAGCGCTTCTATCCCATGTTGAAGAGACTTCTTGTTTTTATGATGGATTGGTGGAAGGTTGGCCTGGATACTATTCTGTCGCTCTCTGTTTCAGACAACTCTTCTAGATTGTTGTTGCCATGCCAAATATTCTGGCCTTCACCGCATCTAACAGTTGGACATTACATTCAAATGTGATTTGGTGTTGTTGTTTGTCCAAAAACGTTCACCTAGAGCACATAACAATACAATTTACACTTCGGTTCAAAAGTTTGGGGTCGCTTAGAAATGTTGTTGTTTATGAAAAGGCATTAAAATAACATCAAATTGATCAGAAATACAGTGTAGACATTGTTAATGTTGTAAATGACTATTGTAGCTGGAAACGGCAGATTTTGAATGGAATATCTACATAGGAGTACAGAGGCCCATTATCAGCAACCCTCACTCCTGTGTTCCAATGGCACGTAAAATTATAAACTTGGATTAGCTAACACAACGTGCCATTGGAACACAGGAGTGATGGTTGCTGATAATGGGCCTCTGTACACCTATGTAGATATTCCATTAAAAAGAAAACCAGCCATTTCCAGCTACAATAGTCATATACAATGTCAACACTGTATTTCTGATTAAATTTATGTCATTTTAATGGACAAAAATGTCATTTTCTTTAGAAAACAAGGACATTTCTAAGTGACCCCAAACTTTTGAACGGTAGTGTATATGGAATGATTACCTATCAAAACCAATCCTAACTGGGAAGGAAGTATAAGCAAAACATACAGCACAAATCCTCCCCAGCAAATTTAAAGTAGGAAATCCACCAGGATTCGACCCTGAGCCCTTTTCTGATATATTATTTATTATTGAACATTTATTAATGATGTTCCTGATACTCGCGCTGCTCTGTACTCTGCCTTATGAGTGCATGCATGTGCTAGTGTGGCAAATATCAATTTCCATCCCATACATTTGGTTACAGATTAGACTAATTCTCAAATTACATCATTTTCCCCACATAGTGCACCACTTTTCCTTTAAAATATGCACATGGAGTCACTTACCCGGCCTTTCACTAGAGGCCAGCTAAATAGCTTATCACAAATGACATGCATGAAGCGGTTCACTTATGCCTGTCCAATTGCTGCTGTGATAACAGCGGCTGAGGTGTCTCTCTGTGAGGATCATTGCCGCTCTTGACACTGACACATATAAATGTTGTGGTTGTGGTTCTTTGCGGTGGGAACAGCTCGCTTCTCTCAGATGCTATTTTCATGCAGAAATATGTTGCCAAGGTAACAGAGACGTTGAGAGGCTGAGTGAGCGCTGGGAAATTATCTGAATTCCAGGACTGCAGCAGTTAGTCGTGGGGCGAGCGGAGCCCTAGAATACGTTACTCTGCATCAAGAACAGGGCAGATAGGTTCACTGACAAAAAAAAATAACATTAGGCCTACCATTGTGTAGCTGTGAAACATTGAAATGTCATATTTTAGCCTAGGTGTCTATGTGACAATTTAGCCAAAATGTTCCTCGTAAGGATCAAAGTGCTTTTCTCATCCACCTCCCTCTCTGTGTTTTGATGTAAATGCAAAGAGTTCAAATGCAATGCACATCACAAACGTGTCAACCTTTTATTTGATTACTTCTATTCTATAATCCTTATCAAGTTTCGTCCTCATTCCACCCAGTTACCAAATGTGCCACGTGCGCTCCTCTTCAAAAGAGCATAGCTATTGCGTCTACATTTCAAATCAGCGGTTTCAAAAGCACTGAATAGCAATAGGAATGGCTGTATCCTGTAGCTTGTTTTACACAGAAAACATGGTCACGTTTTAGATCAAAATACCCTAAAAGCCTTGTTTCTGATGAGCTAGCTGACATTTTCTCCTTAAACACATGGATTCCCACCTGGGGCACGGTGCCATAAACATAACCCAGTGACAACTGATCAAACAAATTATTGTATTACTATTCGACTGATCAGTTCATTTGATCCTGTGTTCCAATTTTCAGTTTATTTAGACAAGTTAGTGCAATATGACATTCTGCCCAATGGGACATTGTTGGAGAATGGTTTGATATCTCAATTTACTATGCACAGTGGAAGAGGAAGCATCAGATATCAAAGGTTGCTTCTTCGAATCCCTGAGCCGGCAAGGTGTTAACATCCCGCCGAAATGAGCAAGGCACTGAACCCTAAATACTCCAGGGTCACTGTCGATAATGGCTGATGTGTCACGACTTCCCCCGAAGTCGGTTCCTCTCCTTGTTCGAGCGGCGGTTGGCGTCGCCGGTCTTCTAGCCATCATCGATCCACTTTTCATTTTCCATTTGTTTTGTCTTGTCTTCTCACACACCTGGTCTCAATTTCCCTCATTACATGTTGTGTTCCCCCCCATGTATTTGTACCCATTTGTTTATTGTTCTGGTTTCCGGTGGTTTTATAAATAAAACTGCTCGGTTGATTAGCCAGTTTTGCTCTCCTGCGCCTGACTTCCCTGCCGCCAGTTACGCACTCCCTTACATGATGTGTCTCAGGGGGAAGTTGGGATATGCAAGAAACACATTTCCATCTCACACTTGTACAGGTTGAAATCACTTAAACAAGCAGTGAAACAAGACAAATATAAGCAACCCCTAATTGAGCAGGCGGAGCTTTGGTGTTAATAAATAAACCAAGAGGATGACATCCATGTAGTGATTTGTTGTTAAATTACCCGTCTTCATATATTACATACAGAGGATAGACCTATTTTGACATTGCCCATAGGCACAGATCTAGGATCAGCTTACCTTCCCTCAAACCTAACCTTAACCATTAGTGAAGCAAAAATGCAACACTGGCCTCAGATCACCAGCTAGGGTCAACTTCATCTTACTCTGCATCGCTGACTGCAGGGGCCTCTCTGACTGAGTTGTGTTTGAACAAAGAGAAATGGTCCCTGACTCCCCTAGCAGTCTCTATCCTCCAATATCCTCCATTACCGGAAATCTGCAGTGATAACAAGATTAGCATAAGCTTTGTCTTAGCAAGTCACTGAGAATGAATGGGCTTCTTAGAGAGGATTAGTCTCCTCTCGCCCTTTGCCAGGAGCTGATAGTTATAGAGCTGACTCTGACTGACTGGCAGTCTGCTAGCCCATTAGGTAGCTCCTATTCACATTTCTCTATCACTGGCTAATCAATGAGGAATCCATCACTACAGGTGCTTAGGAGGGAGGCAGAGAGAAAATAACCTCCATAAGCGATACCAGCTATCAGGCAAATGGGCAGAAAATGGTTCCTAATGGTGCCTGGCTTGTCTGGTGTAAACTGCTGCCAGCCTCTTTACCCATCCCCCCCAGAGCAGATGAGGAACTGGGAGAGAAGGAGAGAGAGGCATAGACAGAGGATAAGAGTGATAGATACAGAGTGAGGGAAGAAGAGAGCATAATGAACACGAGGGTAGAATGATGGAGAGAAAGCATAATGAGAAAGAGAAGAAGAGACAGAGAGGAGAGATAGTCTGGGAGAAAGTGTTTGAGACAGACATCAAATCAAATTTTATTAGTCACATGCTCCCAATACAACAGGTGTAGACCTTACAGTGAAATGCTTACTTACGAGCCCCTAACCAACAATGCAGTTTAAAAAAAATACAGATAAGAATGAGATAAAAGTAACAAGTCATTAAAGAGCAGCAGTGAAATAACAATAGCGAGACTATATACAGGGGGGGTACCGATACAGAGTCAATGTGCGGGGGCACCGGTTAGTTGAGGTAGTATGTACATGTAGGTAGAGTTATTAAAGTGACTATGCATAGATAATAACAGCAGCAGCGTAAAAGGGGGGTGCATGCAAATAGTCTGGGTAGCCATTTGACTAGATGATCAGCAGTCTTATGGCTTGAGAGTAGAAGCTGTTTAGAAGCCTCTTGGACCTAGACTGGTGCTCCGGTACCGCTTGCCGTGCAGTAGCAGAGAGAACAGTCTATGACTAGGGTGGCTGGAGTCTTTGACAATTATTAAGGCCTTCCTCTGACACCGACTGGTATAGAGGTCCTGGATGGCTGGATGGCTGGAAGCTTGGCCCCAGTAATGTACTGGACCGTTCGCACTACCCTCTATAGCGCCTTGCGGTCGGAGGCCGAGCAGTTGCCTTACCAGGCAGTGATGCAGTGATGCAAAAGCTCTCGATGGTGCAGCTGTATAACCTTTTGAGGATCTGAGGACCCATGCAAAATCTTTTCAGTCTCCTGAGGGGGAAAAGATATTGTTGTGCCCTATTCACGACTGTTTTGGTGTGCTTGGACCATGTTAGTTTGCTGGTAAGCCTGAGTGGTAGGCCTGATCACAGACAACGACAAGACAGCCTATAGGGAGGAGGTCAGAGACCTGGCCGGGTGGTGCCAGGACAACAACCTCTCCCTCAACGTGATCAAAACAAAAGAGATGATAGTGGACTACAGGAAAAAGAGGACAGAGCACACCCCCATTCTCATCACTGGGGCTGCAGTGGAGCAGGTTGAGAGCTTCAAGTACCTTGGTGTCCACATCACCAACAAACTAACATGGTCCAAGCACACCAAGACCGTCGTGAAGAGGGCATGACAAAACCTTTTCCCCCTCACGAGACTGAAAAGATTTGGCATGGGTCCCCAGATCCTCAAATGATTCTACAGCTGCACCATCGAGAGCATCGAGAGTACTGCCCAGTACATCACTGGGGCCAAGCGTCCTGCAATCCAGGACCTATATAATAGTCGGTGTCAGAGGAAAGCCCATAAAATTGTCAGAGACTTCAATCACCCAAGTCATAGACTGTTTTCTCTACTACCGCATGACAAGTGGTACCGGAGCACCAAGTCTAGGACCAAAAGGCTCCTTAACAGCTTTTACCCCAAAGCCATCAGACTGCTGAACAATTAATCAAATGGTCACTATTACATTGACCCCCCCCCCTCCATTTGTTTTGTACACTGCTGCTACTCGCTGTTTATTTATACATAGTCACTTCACCCCTACCTACATGTACAAATTACCTCTAACCTGAACCCCCTCGGTACCGGTACCCCATGTATATAGCTCGTTATTGTTATGTTTTATTATATTTTACTTTTGTTTATTTGGTAAATATTGTCTTAACACTTCTTGAACTGCGCTATTGGTTAAGGGCTTGTAAGTTAGCATTTCACGGTAAGGTCTCCACTTGTTGTTTTCGACGCATGTGACAAAGTTTGATTTGATTTGATCACCTAATAAATAAAAACCTCACATGGCACTACTCCTGAAAAAGTGAATTGGGCCGGATAAGCTGAAGAGGACTCTGCTCGGGAGTCCCCCAAGTCTCAAATGGAATAGGCCCGAGTCCAGCATGTTGACTGGGTATAGTACGCCACGAGACCCTAACCCGCTTTGGTGCGCTCTGACAGCTGTTGTTTGCCAAGTGTGCTAAGCTGAATCATGCTGAAAAATAACATTAGTCCAATTTTGATAATTGCTGACTGCAGGAATGTCCACCAGAGCTGTTGCCAGAGAATTTAATGTTTATTTCTGGATCGAGGGGTACGACAGCGTGTCCATTTCTTGCCAATATCCAGCAACTTCACTCAGCCATTGAAGAGGAGTCGGACACCATTCCACAGGCCACAATCAACAGCCTGATCAACTCTCTCTATGCGAAATAAACGTGTCGCGCTGCATGAGGAAAATGGTAGTCGCACCAGATACTGACTGGTTTTCTGATCCACACCCCTACCTTTTATTTAAGGTATCTATGACCAACAGATGCATATCTGTATTTCCAGTCATGTGAAATCCATAGATTAGGGCCTAATGAATTTTTTTCCAGTTCCATATATGAACAGTAACTCAATAGAATTTTTGAAATTGTTGCGTGCTGCGTTTCTATTTTTGTTCAGTATAGATTGGTGTCTATTAATTGAGTAGTATTTAGATAACTGATCTGTAGTTCAATCAGATTTCAACCAAAAACCAGATATCAACCAAAATAAGACGTGTTTTTCATGATGTCAAAAACAAGTAATGAAAATACGTCTTAATCTGGTTGTGATCTGGATATAAGATGTCCCGGACAGATTTTAACCAGTGAGAGATGTCTTTATCACGTCGTATGCCCACTGGGAGGAAGTCTTTAGTTTTGATTTGACCATTTCAATTATCCATCTCTCCCTCCCCCCTCCCAGCGCAGGCAGACTACTGGAGCTTCCCCGAAACAGCCATCACATTGACTAATAATGAGAAACGTTAATTCTGGACCCATTTACTGCTCTTAATAATGCATACGCTTTGTAATTGTCTTTGCATATACAGTATGACACTGTGTACATGTCACACACACACACACACACACACACACACACACACACACACACACACACACACACACACACACACACACACACACACACACACACTCCATGTCCTTCTGCAAGACAGATCTCTGGTGGTTCAGTGATGTTATCTGTCTTGCCTCAGGCTTAATACTTTTAAGGAAAATATGAGAATGTATCATCAAATTAAGTGAAATCAAATGTTATTTGTCACATTCGCCGAATACAACAGGTGTAGCACCTTACAGTGAAACACTTACATACAAGCCCTTAACCAACAATGCAGTTTTAAGAAAAAGACCTACAAAATCAAAGAAATAAAAGTAACAAATAATTAAAGAGCAGCAGTAAAATAACAATAGCGAGGCTATATACAGGTGGTACCGGTACAGAGTCAATGTGCGGGGGCACCGGTTAGTCAAAGTAATTGTGGTAATATGTACATGTAGGTAGAGTTATTAAAGTGACTATGCATAGATAATAACAGACAGTAGCAGCAGTGTAAAAGAGGGTGGGGGGCAATGCAAATAGTCTGGGTAGCATTTGATTAGTTGTTCAGAAATCTTATGGCTTGAGGGTAGAAGCTGTTTAGAAGCCTCTTGGACCTAGACTTGGCGCTCCGGTACCGCTTGCCGTGTGGTAGCAGAGAGAACAGTCTATGACTCGGGTAGCTGGAGTCTTTGACAATTTAGAGGTCCTGGATGGCAGGAAGCTTGGCCCCAGTGATGTACTGGGCCGTTCGCACTACGAGCAGTTGCCATACCAGGCAGTGACGCAACCCGTCAGGATGCTCTCGATGGTGCAGCTGTAGAACCTTTTGAGGATCTGAGGACCCATGACAAATCTTTTCAGTCTCCTGAGGGGAAAAAGATTTTGTCGTGCCCTCTTCACAACTGTCTTGGTGTGCTTGGACCATGTTTGTTGAACTTGAAGCTCTAAAACCTGCTCCACTGCAGTCCTGTCGATGAGAATGGGGGCATGCTCGGTCCTCCTTTTTCCTGTAGTCCACAATCATCTCCTTTGTCTTGATCACGTTGAGGGAGAGGTTGCTGTCTTGGCACCACACGGTCAGGTCTCTGACCTCCTCCCTATAAGCTGTCTCGTCGTTGTCTGTGATCAGGCCTACAACCGTTGTGTCATATGCAAACTTAATGATGATGTTGGAGTCGTGTCTGGCTGTGCAGTCTTGAGTGAACAGGGAGTACAGGAGGAGACTGAGCATGCACCCCTGAGGGGCCCCCATGTTTAGGATCAGTGTGGCGGATGTGTTGTTACCTACCCTTGCCACCTGGGGGTGGCCCGTCAGGAAGTCCAGGATCCAGTTGAAGAGGGAGGTGTTTTAGTCCCAGGGTCCTTAGCTTGGTGATGAGCTTTGTGGGCACTATGGTGTTGAACGCTGAGCTATGGTCAATGAATAGCATTCTCACATAGGTGTTCCTTTTGTCCAAGTGTAAAAGTGCAGTGTGGAGTGCAATAGAGATTGCATAATTTGTGGATCTGTTGGGGTGGTATGCAAATTGGAGTGGGTCTAGGGTTTCTGGGATAATGGTGTTGATGTGAGCCATGACCAGCCTTTCAAAGCACTTCATGGCTACAGATGTGAGTGCTACGGGTCAGTAGTAATTTAGGCAGGTTACCTTACTGTTCTCTGGCACAGGGACTATGGTGGTCTGCTTGAAATATGTTGGTATTACAGACTCAGACAGGGAGAGGTTGAAAATGTCAGTGAAGACACTTGCCAGTTGGTCAGCGTATGCTCAGAGTACACGTCCTGGTAATCCGTCTGGCCCTGCGGCCTTGTGAATGTTGACCTGTTTAAAGGTCTTACTCACATTGGCTGTGGAGAGTGTGATCACAGTCATCCGGAACAGCTGATGCTCTCATGAATGTTTGTGTTACTTGATTTAGCTTGTCTGGTAGGCTTGTGTCACTGGGCAGCTATTGACTGTACTTCCCCTTGTAGTCTATAATAGTTTGCAAGCCCTGCCACATCCAATGAGCATCGGAGCCGGTGTAGTATGATTCCATCTTAGTCCTGTATCGAGCTTTGCCTGTTTGATGGTTCGTTGGATGGCACAGCGGGATTTCTTATAAGCTTCTGGGTTAGGATCGAACTCCTTGAAAGCGGAAGCTCTACTCTTTAGCTCAGTGCAGATGTTACCTGTAATCCATGGCTTCTGGTTGGGGTATGTACGTACAGTCACTGTGGGGACGATGTCATTGATGCACTTATTGATGAAGCCAGTGACTGATGTGGTATACTCCTCAATGCCATCGGAAGAGTCCCGGAACATATTCCAGTATGTGCTAGCAAAACAGTCCTGTAGCTTAGCAAGTGCTTCCTCTGACCACTCTTTTATTGACCGAGTCACTGGTGCTTCCTGCTTTAATTTTAGCTTGTAAACAGGAATCAGGAGGACAGAATTATGGTCAGATTTGCCAAATGGAGGGTGAGGGTGAGCTTTGTATGCGTCTCTGTGTGTGGAGTAAAGGTGATATAGAGTTTTCCCCTCCTGGTTGGACATTTAACATGCTGGTAAAAATGAGGTAAAACGGATTTAAGGTTCCCTGCATTAAAGTCCTCGGCCACTAGGAGTGCCGCCTCTGGATGGGCGGTTTCCTGTTTGCTTATGGCAGTATACGAACAGGAAAGCTAGGTTTGTATGCGGGCGTGTGTATGATAGTATCTCAGGGGTTGTTCAAAGATGGAATCCGCAGTAGGTGGAAACAGTGCTTCCCCACCTTTGTTATTGTTTTTGTTACTAAGCTGAGGAGTGTTGTGCAGCATGGTACAATTACAGTGGGCTATGTTGTAGCTACAATCTGATTTTGTCACCTTGAAGAAAGTCCTTGTTGATTTAAAATTGGTACTTAATGCAGGAAAAACTAAATGCATATCGTTTTGTAATTCTCGTATAAATATTTCAGATGGCTTACACATTTATGCATTGGATGATTCTTTCATCGATCAGATTCCCGCCAATAAATATCTGGGCTTTTGGATTTACAATCATTTTACGTTTAAAAAACATATGGATGAGTTTAAGAAGCTCAGATTTAAAGTAGGCTAGCCTTCTTTTATAGAAATAGATCATAACTGTTAAAATGTACAAATATGAGACACCAAACCCGTTCACAAGGATGGTTAACTCTCGAGGTTCAACTAATATGTACCAGTAAATCTGCCTTCAGTTTTAGTCCCATTTTTTAGAATAGATTACATCTTGACTGGAGCCTCTGGCAGTCTATGACTTTAATGTTGAATGAATTCAATGAGAATTGCAACTGTTTGGATTGAATTTGTGGTGGTTGAAGCTTTAGTGTTGATTCTGTCATTTGTAGATTTATTTTATTTTTATTGATCATTTTGAATGTGTTGTATTGTTGTCCTCGGGACACCAATGTAATTGGGAGCCTGGTCTCAGTTGGTTCCCCTGAATAAATAAAGGTTTTGATTTTTTAAGTTGAAAAAAAGTCATTTTGTGCTCTTTTATCGCACGTGCAATGATGTCAGAGGTGGAAAAACTGTGTTCCTTGTTTGCAGTAACTTCTTTGTTGTAATTTAGCAAACAAATGTGCTGTTTCACCATTAAGGATTCCAGCTTCAATGTTTCACATATGTCTGACAGGTGATTTAGCCTACTCTATGAAGGGGTGCCAAGTGTTTACAGAACAATCTAATGCAACATTTGTAGCGCCCCTGTCATCAACAGTTAAACATCTCTATCATCTTCTCTCTCTCTCTCACTGTGATCGTAATAGCCCGTTCACACTGAAACAGACTCAAAGATCACTTTAAACCATGCAATTGGACACATTGTTGCCATCAGTGGCCTGGTGGGATAGCTACTCTCCCTGTCCCAATTACAATTAGCAAAAGATCATTGTAGCGTCAGTAATCGTTCCAGTAGATTTCTTTCGGAATGTTAGCGGTTATGAACCAATTCTGAGAAACACATGTACAGCGAAGAAAGAAAAGAGCATGCCAATGCCATCACCTGTACCAGCAGGTAGTTAATGTAACAGGTATGATGAATATGGGAGAAATAATTGGTGGATCAGTTCCCCCCACTGAGAAGTAATTGGCCAGCTTGCCTCTTGCTCTGACAGTTGGTTAAAGCCCAGTGATCTATGATTGACTGTTCAAACCCCTACTGAGAGGTGATTGGCTGTTTGACTGACTCTGACAGACTGGCAGGGCCAGTGACTCATGATTGGCGGGTGAGTCTTTCAGCGGGACAGCGATTGGGTCTAAGGGGCATTGCAGGTCAGGATTTGATGACAGGGCGGTGTTCAGTGAGGAAGAAGAGCCCTGTAGTGGATCAAGGAAGGATGGTGGGGAGCAGAGGGTGCAGGAGGAGGGAGTAGGGGCAGATGCGGGTTAACAAGGGAGGAGGGCCGGAACCCCGCAGTGTGTGAGGGGAAACGTGTGGTTCTGTATTTGGCTGCAGGGCACTCGGCATTGGTCCATTGCCACCACAGGAGGTTGGTGGGAACTTAATTGGGGAGAACAGGCTCGTGGCAATGACTGGAGCGGAATTAGTAGAATGGTATCAAATACATCAAACACATGTTTGATACCATTCCATTTGCTCCGTTCCGTCGATTATTATGAGCCTTTCTCCCCTCAGCAGCCCCCCGTGACCCCCCCCCCCACCCACCTCACTCCTGCAGAGGTGCAGTGAGTGCCGAGAAGCTGTAGGCTGCATGGCTGACTTACACAGATGCTCTTTTCTCTCCTTCTCACTTTCTCTGTGTTTCTCTTTCTGGCCTCTCCTTGGCTTTACCTCCCCACTCTCCCTCTTTCTCAAACATCCCTCTTCTTCCCCTCTTCCTGTCACGGTTCCCTTTCCTCCTCTCTCTTTCTCTATTCCCTCTTCTCATTCTCTCTCTCTCTCTCCTTCTTTCTCTGTCTCATTCTCTCTCTCTCTCTCCAGGAACTCATGTATTATTATCACACACCTCTGGCACCCTCAAGAGACTGAGTGGACGTCCAGACCCGGCTCCTCCACTACACGTTTATAATCATGCATAATGAGAGAGAAATAAATATTAAAAGACCCGGTCTGTTTGGATGACATTAATTCATTTATGTCTGTGTGCAGCACATCTTAACAAGCCTACTGTTTAATACTCAACTATGTTTTACCAGAGAGTTTCAGAGCGAAGGTAATGGGGTGTGTCTCTTTCTCAAGGTGCAGCTCTAATTCGTCGATGGAGTCAGTCAGACCACATGAGAACATCTATCCAACATCAAAACGGTGGATTCAGAGCGCATACTGTCTAACAGCAGATATAAATACTGAACATATGATTGAAGTGAAATGGACCCCACTCTCCATGATCTGAAACATTACTGTGATTGCAGATTAGTTTCTGTGACTGCAAGGCCCATGGTGCCATGATTCCTACTGACCGACCGTCCGTCTTTAGCGCCATCTCTCTCTCTCTCTCTCTTCCCTCCTCTCTCTCTCTCTCTCTCTCTCTCTCTCTCTCTCTCGGCAGTGCCTGACTGGTATCCTCCTCACGAGGCTCTCTCTGACTAGGAGTGTAGATGTGCAGGCGGGTAGGGGGAGGGAAAGGGGGAGTCCCAGGTGACTAGCATGGCCTCTTTTCATCATTTGCTTCCCGTTGCCTTTGAACAAACACAGGAGCTGAGAGCAGAGATCTGTCAGAGGTTTACCGTTCTTTCTACTCTCAGTGAGAAGGAGGGGGGATTTCAAATGTTTTAAGATTATAATGAACCTTAAAAATCATTACAGATGAGATGATTCTCCTGGCTGGCTCGCCAGAGAAAAATATATTTATTTTGTCAGTTTGAGATAGATTCTATCTACCAAAATGTGGGCTAGGTATCCCTCTGCGTGTTATGTTGTCAGACTTCAGAAGGGTTAGTGTCAGACGGTGCCTGGAAAATAGAGCTGAAACTGAAATGACTTCTGCTGTGTCCTCAGTGTTGCATTTCATGTTATAGGACTTAAGAAAGCTAGAGTAGATACCTGGCAAATGGATGTCACAAGCAATAACTGTACAGGTATTTTCTACATTAGATAGATTTTTCTCATTGGTTTATTTATACTGGTAAACATCAAACAGAAACAACAGCAAAATCAAGAGCCGACCTCTCAGATAGCCTACTGTTTTGTGGCTTTCGTTTTCTCTTTACCAACCAGTCAATTTACAACGGTTCTTGGCCTGACATGACAAATTATGTCTTAATAATAGTAAAAAAACATGAAAATGGACCACCAATCCTTTATCGAACCCCATCCACCTGTTGACGTATTGGAATCGCGCCAGTCATCCTGTCTGTGTTGGTTTAGACTTTAGGTGTAATTACGCGATAAAAATGTATCGATTCAACCCGGAGGGTAGTATTTAGGCTCAATCAACACCGACGGGGTTGCCATGAATGTTGCATTGTGCTGTGTGTCTGGTGCGGCTTGATGAAAAGATCCAGCTCTGTCACTAGACTGAGGAGTGCGGCCCAAATGGCACCCTATTCTCTATATAGTGCACTACTTTCGACCAGAGCCCTGGTCGAAAGGTTGAGCACTATAGAGAATCGGGCGCCATTTGGGACACAACCTGGATACCTTGTGTTCTACATCTCTGCACATTCACAATTCCTCCAAACGCCGCCGCCAAGTTAATTAAGACATGTCACCAACTGTCTGAAAAACTGACGACAAGAAATATGTCCATTCATTGTCTACACAGTTATTGTAATCACTTTAAGTAACAGGCAATGTTATAACAAGCTTGATCATCCATCCCTTTTTCACCCTCTCTCTAAATGATGCTAGACCACCAAGAATACTGCATTCAGTACTATATGAACACTTACGGGTGTATCGTGTTAGCCTATATGTTACACAACTCAACATTTTTGTACATGAAGTTGCTTTATACATTTACTTTGTGCCTTTCATCAAAGTTATATCCGAAGTCGCTATACAGATGACTTTGAGAGGATATTTGCTTTTTAGGTAGAAAAACAAATGTGAAACATTTTTAAAACCCTGTTTTGCTGCCTTGTCTTCAGATATACAAGAGGAATCTATGGGTCTTGTAGATAAAAGACAAGGCATAAAGTTATTGTATGCTCCACGACGGGCCACAAATCCAATCCAGTAAAACAAAGAGCTTATAAGCCAGTAAAATCCAGATCATAGAGTGCTTTCAAGAAGCCACTCAGATCGGGACAGCTTGTCTCTGCCTCTGCGTATGTTTGCCATTGCACTCTCCAACGTGGGCAATTCTCCACTCATGGACAGACTGCGTTTGGAGCACAAACTCCCGCCAGGTTTTGGCTGCTGCTGTACCAGGCTGACATAGCAGCGCTCCTTGTACGAGTCCACGTTCAGTGAGTGCCGCCGGTTCACCCTCACACCCCCTGCTGGTACCGTCATGTAATGGTGGGACGAGGCTCCAGGGGGGCGCGGCCGCCTAGCGACCGGCGTCCATTTTGTGGAACGGGCAGGAACAGGTACGGCCAAGGCGGCAGCCATTTTGGCTTCCGACGAGTTATTACGGTTTGTGTTCTCTAACTCCACATCCGTCTGGCCTTCGGCTCGGCGGGTTTCTCCGGGTTTCGAACCTCCGGCGACAGTGAAATCGGCCCGTTTTTGCCTCAGGGTGACCGGGGAGGCAGGGTGCCAGGAGTGGCTGGCTGCGGAAGTAGAGACAGTGCAGTCGGGGATGGAGGGCTTGGTAGATGTGGTGGTGGTTGGGGCTGGGGGTTGCTGCTGCTGCTGCTGCTTGACCGGTTTGCGAGGAGGAAGGGCCACCCTCAGAGACTCCTTGTCTTCCGTCTCTGGTTTCTCTGGCTGGAGGATCTGCTTGGACAGAGATTTGGACATGGCCTTGGGGACACCGCAGCCCTGGAGCTGACCGTCACTGCTCAGAGATGGGATCTCACCCATCTCCAAAGCCTTATGAAAGAGATTGAGAGAGATTTTATTCATCCCCAGGGAGAAATGACCTCAATATTCATCATCACATTTGTACAAGACAAATAATCCAGAGACAGTAGCCCCAAAGAAAAGAGTACCACTCAATACTCCTACCTTATCCTCATCGCCTTGGTTACACACTCGGTACCTCACGATGAGGAAGATGATGAAAGCTAAGACGGACGCCACGATGATCCCTCCGATGATGACCACGATGGTCCCTCCCAGGAACTGGGACTGCATGAAGTGGCAGCGGAGGTACTGTGGCTCGGTGGTGAAGCGGACGCACCCCACCACTCGCGTGGCAGTCAGGGAGGTCACCAGATCATCGTAGATGGCCAGTACACACAGGTCGTACTGAGTACCGGCCGCCAGGTTGTTCACCAGGATACTCTTACTGCTCGAAGGGATCATTCTGAAAATACAGAGAGAGAGATGGATAGCGTGGAATGAAAGAGGTGAGAGCATACTAGACCAACTGTAGACCAATTATACTGTACATTATATTGCAATAACAAAGAGCACAGGGCTATGGCCTGAAAATGGTAAGAGATGAGAGAATGCCATAAACAGCATTGTCATGAGTGGACGAGTAACAGGGTTGCAGGGGTTCCAATGGTTAAAAAAAAGTAGAATTGCTAATGTGCAGTGAAAGGGGTGAAAGAGGAAAAAGAATACTTTATTGTCCAAATGATTTATTTTTACCCAACCCCCCGAGACACAAAAAACCCCACTGAGAAGTCGGAGGCATTAAAGATGAAAGATTGTATGCACACCCATCTCTCAGAAGAGAAAGTCACAATAGATCCAATGGCTCGGTTGTTGGATCATGGTGCTGTGTGCTTGAAAGACCCGGAGCTGTGGATTTTTTATTCCCAAATGGATCTCTTACGATCAATATACTGTATGTACAGTATTGGTTGACTGTAAGTCACTTTGAATAAAAGTGTGTTCTAAATGGTCACGTCACATTGTATCATAAAGATAAGCTTCAAATATGGAAAGAAAAGAGTTGCCGGATGAAAGGACATTGTGTAGACTCATTTCTCAGAAGGGGCCTGAAAGATCTTCAGAAGCTTTTTGTAACATTCTGGTTTCTCTTTCATCTCGGCTTCTCCTTACAGCTCAGTGCTGACATTTCATTTTGATTCTGTTGATTAGGTATACTACAGTGGGGCAAAAAAGTATTTAGTCAACCACCAATTGTGCAAGTTCTCCCACTTAAAAAGATGAGAGAGGCCTGTAATTTTCATCATAGGTACACTTCAACTATGACAGACAAAATGAGGGGAAAAAATCCAGAAAATCACATTGTAGGATTTTTTATGAATTTATTTGCAAATTATGGTGGAAAACAAGTATTTGGTCACCTACAAACAAGCAAGATTTCTGGCTCTCACAGACCTGTAACTTCTTCTTTAAGAGGCTCCTCTGTCCTCCACTCATTACCTGTATTAATGGCACCTGTTTGAACTTGTTATCAGTATAAAAGACACCTGTCCACAACCTCAAACAGTCACACTCCAAACTCCACTATGGCCAAGACCAACGAGCTGTCAAAGGACACTAGAAACAAAATTGTAGACCTGCACCAGGCTGGGAAGACTGAATCTGCAATAGGTAAGCAGCTTGGTTTGAAGAAATTATTAGGAAATGGAAGACATACAAGACCACTGATAATCTCCCTCGATCTGGGGCTCCACGCAAGATCTCACCCCGTGGGGTCAAAATGATCACAAGAACGGTGAGCAAAAATCCCAGAACCACACGGGGGGACCTAGTGAATGACCTGCAGAGAGCTGGGACCAAAGTAACAAAGCCTACCATCAGTAACACACTACGCCGCCAGGGACTCAAATCCTGCAGTGCCATACGTGTCCCCCTGCTTAAGCCAGTACATGTCCAGGCCCGTCTGAAGTTTTCTAGAGAGCATTTGGATGATCCAGAAGAAGATTGGGAGAATGTCATATGGTCAGATGAAACCAAAATATAACTTTTTGGTAAAAACTCAACTCGTCGTGTTTGGAGGACAAAGAATGCTGAGTTGCATCCAAAGAACACCATACCTACTGTGAAGCATGGGGGTGGAAACATCATGCTTTGGGGCTGTTTTTCTGCAAAGAGACCAGGATGACTGATCCGTGTAAAGGAAATAATTAATGGGGCCATGTATCGTGAGATTTTGAGTGAAAACCTCCTTCCATCAGCATGGGCATTGAAGATGAAACGTGGCTGGGTCTTTCAGCATGACAATGATCCCAAACACACCGCCCGGGCAATGAAGGAGTGCCTTCGTAAGAAGCATTTCAAGGTCCTGGAGTGGCCTAGCCAGTCTCCAGATCTCAACCCCATAGAAAATCTTTAGAGGGAGTTGAAAGTCCGTGTTGCCCAGCAACAGCCCCAAAACATCACTGCTCTAGAGGAGATCTGCATGAGGAATGGGCCAAAATACCAGAAACAGTGTGTGAAAACCTTGTTAAGACTTACAGAAAACGTTTGACCTCTGTCATTGCCAACAAAGGGTATTTAATAAAGTATTGAGATAAACTTTTGTTATTGACCAAATACTTATTTTCCACCATAATTTGCAAATAAATTCATTAAAAATCCTACAATGTGATTTTTTTGGATTCTTTTTCTCATATTGTCTGTCATTGTTGAAGTGTACCTATGATGAAAATTACAGGCCTCTCTCAACTTTTTAAGTGGGAGAACTTGCACAATTGGTGGCTGACTAAATACTTTTTTTGCCCCACTGTATATATACAAAAGTATTTGTATCAATTATGGACCCACCAAGGCAGCAGCTACTCTAGCCTGGGGTCCAGGAAAATTAAGGCAGTTTATACCATACCAACATTACAACACATTCACAAATTTCACAACACTCTGTGTGCCCTCAGGCCCATACTCAACCACTTCCACATATCTACAGTACAAAATCCATGTGTACGTGTGTGTATAGTGCGTATGTTATTGTGTGTGTATGCAGGTGTATGTGTTGCTTCACAGTGCCCGCTGTTCCATAAGGTGTATTTGTATCCGTTTTTTAAATCTAATTTTACTGCTTGCATCAGTTACTTAATGTGGAATAGAGTTCCATGTAGTCATGGCTCTATTTAGTACTGTGCACCTCCCATAGTCTGTTCTGGATGTGGGGACTGCGAAGAGACCTCTTGTGGCATGTCTGTTGGGGTATGCATGTGTCTGAGCGGGTGTCTGAGCTGTGTGATAGTAGTTCAAACAGACAGCTTGGTGCATTCAACATGTCAATAGCTCTCCTAAATTACAAGTAGTGATGAAGTCAATTTCTCCTCCACTTTGAGCCAGGAGAGATTAACATGCATATAATTAATATTGTACATCCAAGGGCATCCAAGGGCCAGCTGTGCTGCCCTGTTCCGAGCCAATTGCAACTTTCCTAGGTCCCTTTTTATGGCACCTGACTACACGACTGAACAGTAGTCCAGGTGCGACAGAACTAGGACCTGTAGGACCTGCCTTGTTGATGGTGATGTTAAGAAGGTAAGCCTTAAGAAGGCTGCTTTATTATGGACAGACTTCTCCCCATCTAAGGTACTATTGTATCAATATGTTTTGACCATGACAGTTCAACTTGCTCAATTTCCACATTATTTATTGCAAAATTGAGTTGAGGTTTAGGGTTTAGTGAATGATTTGTCCCAAATACAATGCTTTTAGTTTAATAAATATTTAGGATTGACTTATTCCTTGCCACCCACCCTGAAACTAACTGCAGCTCTTTCTTAAGTGTTGTAGTCATTTCACTCACTGTAGTAGATGTATAGTGTTGAGCCTAGAGGTCGACCGATTAATCGGAATGGCCGATTAATTAGGGCGGATTTCAAGTTTTCATAACAATCGGAAATCGGTATTTTTGGGCGCCGATTTTGCCGATATTTGTATTTATTTTTATACCTTTATTTAACTAGGCAAGTCAGTCACTTGTTTTCAATGACGGCCTAGGAACGGTGGGTTAACTGCCTTGTTCAGGGGCAGAACGACAGATTTTCACCTTGTTAGCTCAGGGGACCCAATTTTGCAACCTTACAGTTAACTAGTCCAACGCTCTAACCGCCTGCATCTCATTGCACTCCAGGAGGAGCCTGCCTGTTACACGAATGCAGTAGAAGCCAAGGTAAGTTGCTAGCTAGCATTAAATTCATCTTATAAAAAACAATCAATCAATCATAATCACTAGTTATAACTACTCATGGTTGATATTACTAGTTTATCTAGTGTGTCCTGCGTTACATATAATCGATGCAACGCTGGGGGATGATTTAACAAAAGTGCATTTGCGAAAAAAGCACAATCGTTGGACGACTGTACCTAACCATAAACACCAATGCCTTTCTTAAAATCAATACACAGAAGTATATCATTTTAAACCTGCATATTTAGCTAAAAGAAATCCAGATTAGCAGGCAATATTAACCAGGTGAAATTGTGTAATTTGTCTTGCGTTCATTGCACGCAGAGTCAGGGTATATGCAACAGTTTGGGCAGCCTGGCTCATTGCGAACTAATTTGCCAGAATTTTATGTAATTATGACATAACATTGAAGGTTGTGCAATGTAACAAGAATATTTAGACTTAGGGATGCCACCCGTTAGATAAAATATAGAACGGTTTCGTATTTCACTGAAATAATAACGTTTTGTTTTCAAAATGATAGTTTCTGGATTCGACCATATTAATGACCAAAGGCTCGTATTTCTGTGTGTTATTATGTTATAATTAAGTCTATGATTTGATAGAGCAGTCTGACTGAGCGATGGTAGACACCAGCAGGCTCGTAAGCATTCATTCAAACAGCACTTTTGTGCGTATTGCCAGCAGCTCTTCGCAAGCACAGCGCTGTTTATGACTTCAAGCCTATCAGCCTAATGGCTGGTGTAACCGATGTGAAATGGCTAGCTAGTTAGCTGGGTGTGCGCTAATAGCGTTTCAAACGTCACTCGCTCTGAGACTTGGAGTAGTTATTCCCTTTGCTCTGCAAGGGCTGCGGCTTTTGTGGAGCGATGGGTAACACTGCTTCGAGTGTGGCTGTTGTCGATGTGTTCCTGATTCAAGCCCAGGTAGGGGCGAGGAGAGGGACGGAAACTATACTGTTACACTGGCAATACTATAGTGCCTATAAGAACATCCAATCGTCAAAGGTACATGAAATACAAATGGTATAGAGAGAAATAGTGCTATAAATACTATATTAACTACAACCTAAAACCTCTCACCTTGGAACATTGAAGTCTCATGTTAAAAGGGACCACCAACTTTCATATGTTCTCATGTTCTGAGCAAGGAACTCAAATGTTAGCTTTTTTACATGGCACATATTGCACTTTTACTTCTCCAACACTTTGTTTTTGCATTATTTAAACCAAATTGAACATGTTTCATTATTTATTTGAGGCTAAATTGATTTTTATTGACGTATTATATTAAGTTAAAATAAGTGTTCATTCAGTATTTTTGTAATTGTCATTATTCCAAATAAACATTTTTTTAAAATCTGCTGATGTATCGGTATTGGCGTTGAAAAATCATAATCGGTCTACCTCTAGTTGAGTCATCCGCATACAGAGACACACTGGCTTGACTCAAAGTCAGTGAGTGACATGTCGTTTGTAAAGATTTTAAAAAGTAAGGGGCCTAGACAGCTGCCCTGGGGAATTTCTGATTCTACCTGGATTATGTTGGAATGGCTTCCGTTAAAGAACAACCTCTGTGTTCTGTTAGACAGGTAACTCTTTATCGAGAGTATAGCATGGGGTGTAAGCCATAACATCCCTTTTTCCAGCAGCAGACTATGATCAATAATGTCAAAAGCTGCACTCAAGTCAGCCCCCACAATCTTTTTATCATACATTTTTCTCAGCCAATCATTTGTGTAAGTGCTGTGCTTGTTGAATGTCCTTCCCTATAAGTGTGCTGAAAGTCTGTTGTCAATTTGTTTACTGTAAAATAGCATTGTATCTGGCCAAACACAATTTTTTCAAAAAGTTTACTAAGTGTTGGTAACAGGGTGATTGGCCGGCTATTTGAGCCAGTAAAGGGGGCTTTACTATTCTTAGGTAGCAAAATGACTTTTGCTTCCTTCCAGGCCTGGGGGTACACACTTTATAGTAGGCTTAAATTGAATATATGGCAAATAGGAGAGGCTATATCGTCTGCTATTATCCTCAGTAATTTTCCATCCAAGTTGTCAGACCCCGGTGGCTTTTCATAGTTGATAGACAACAATAATTTTTTCACCTCTTCCACACTCTCACTTTACGGAATTCAAAATTACAATGCTTGTCTTTCATAATTTGGTCAGCTATACTTGGATGTGTAGTGTCAGCGTTTGTTGCTGGAATGTCATGCCTAAGATTGCTAATCTTGCCAATGAAAAAAAATCATTAAAGTAGTTGGCAATATTAGTGGTTTTGTGATGAATTAATGATGGAGCTGATTTGACCTTTTTTCCCAAAGCTCCAAAGCTTTTTACTATCATTCATTATGTCATTTATCTTTGTTTCATAGTGTATGTGGTCACCCCTTCAAATGAGTGGATTCGGTATTTCAGCCACACCTTTTGCTGACAGTTGTATAAAATCGAGCTCACCGCCATGCAATCTCCATAGACAAACATTGGCAGTAGAATGGCCTTACTGAACAGCTCAGTGACTTTCAACGTTTCACCATCATAGGATGCCACCTTTCCAACATGTCTGTCCTACTAGAGCTGCCCTGGTCAACTGTAAGTGCTGTTATTCTGAAGTGGAAATGTCTAGGAGCAACATGATTTTGGAATGAGATTTTCGATGAACAGGTGTCTACATATATTTGCTCATGTAGTGAACATGTTTTGTGTAGGGGTCGTTCCACGAAATGAGTGCCTTTTGCGTTCCTTTGATATTTTAGGAAGAAAGGACAAATCTAGAATTTTAAAAGCCCTTTAAATGAAATGCCCTTTTATATAGACTACATGGAACATTCTATAAATCTGTCACTCATTTTAAGGTCATGAACTGAATTCTTTTCAAAAGAAACATTGAACATCGTATAGTCAAATCATAGTGTAAAAGCAGGTGAGCTGGTTTTCCTCTTTCAGGTGTTTTGTGGTGGAAAACGGAGCGAGTTAAGCATGACACGTCAACCCTGTTACCCATAGATAGTCAGGCAAAAGAAAATGAACAATGTCATATTTTTTGTGAAGCTTGCATTCAATTGCCACTCCCTGTTACACACAACAAGCTTCCATTCCCCCTGTCACAAGGAGATTTATGGAGGATTTAAGATAAATTCATCAAAACTGTTACTTTATTTTGTACTTAATAGGCACTTACTATAGTCTCTTTTTTTACCTCTTGAGATGGGAAAACATGTTTTTTATTAAGTTGAACATGACAGAATGTAAACATTTTCTCCAAGTTATTCAAAAGGCACCTAATTGCTGGAATGACCCTGTACTGTATATGTACTGCAACACACTATACCAAGGTGACTTTTTAAGTCACTGAACAAGAATGTCAGTAAATTAATGACTTCATGCGGTTAGAGTAACAGCCCGTCAAACAATGGAACTTTGCACATTTGACATTTGAATACATTTTTCAACAACTTAAACACCCCTCAACACCATCAGGAATACTACAACAGACCATTGTGCCTAGTTCTTGTTTGTTCTCATTTGGTTCTGAGAGTCGAAATGAGGCATCAATATCACTCATCAAAAAACAGTCCCTATATAAGCCAAGGCTCACCTGTAAACCAGAGAGTCATCGTAGGTTCCGTTGTATTGGATCTGGAACATTCGGATGCCTGGTATACTCCTCTGGAAGTTGAACCTGACCAGGACGGAGGTAGACGTTGCCTCAGTGATCACCACCTTCTTCTCCTGGCTCGTCTTTGTGTTTCCCAGTGGCACCATGCCTCCGCCCTCCCCACCACCACCCGTCTTCATTACCGTGGCGATATCAGAAGAACCGGGGTTCGGTTCCTTCTTCACAGTACTGTTGGTGATGTGTGGGAGTTTGACGATCACCAGGTCCACAGTTTGTTGAGCCTCCCCGGCCGGGTTGGAGGCGACACAGGTGAAGGAGCCTGATGGAGCGATGGAGAACTTAATTATTATTTTTTTTAACCAAATTTGTATTTTTTGTTAGGGGTTGAAGGTACATTATCCATGTTAAATGATTTGTTTATTAAAACATGTACCAGTAGGCTGCTACACAAAATAAGAAATAAACCCAGTAAGAAAAACATCATGTTTACATATTTTTACATAATACTCATCTCATATATACAGTTGAAGTCGGAAGTTTACATACACTTAGGTTGGAGTCATTAAAACTAGTTTTTCAACCACTCCACAAATGTCTTGTTAACAAACTATAGCTCTGGCAAGTCAGTTAGGACATCTACTTTGTGCATGACACAAGTCATTTTTTCAACAATTGTTTACAGACAGGTTATATCAATTATAACTCACGGTATCACAATTCCAGTGGGTCAGAAGTTTACATACACTAAGTTGACTGTGCCTTTAAACAGCTTGGAAAATTCCAGAAAATGATGTCATGGCTTAAGAAGCTTCTGATAGGCTAATTGACATCATTTGAGTCAATTGGAAGTGTACGTGTGGATGTATTTCAAGGCCTACCTTCAAACTCAGTGCCTCTTTGCTTGGGAAAATCAAAAGAAATCAGCCAAGACCTCAAAAAAAATTGTAGACCTCCACAAGTCTGGTTCATCCTTGGGAGCAATTTCCAAACACCTGAAGGTACCACATTCATCTGTACAAACAATAGTATGCAAGTATAAACACCATGGAACCATGCAGCTGTCATACCGCTCAGGAAGGAGACGAGTTCTGTCTCCTACAGATGGACATACCTTGGTGCGAAAAGTGCAAATCGATCCCAGAACAACAGCAAAGGACCTTGTAAAGATGCTGGAGGAAACGGGTACAAAAGTATCTGTATCCACAGTAAAACAAGTCCTATATCGACATAACCTGAAAGGCCGCTCAGCAAGGAAGAAGCCAAGAAAGAAGGAAGAAGCCAAAACCACCATAAAAAAAAGCAACTTTTTGGAGAAATGTCCTCTGGTCTGATGAAACAAAAATATAACTGTTTGGCCATAATGACCCTCAATATGTTTGAAGGAAAAGGGGGAGGCTTGCAAGTCGAAGAACACCATCCCAACTGTGAAGCACGGGGGTGCTAGCATCATGTTGTGGGGGTGCTTTGCTGCAGGAGGGACTGGTGCAATTCACAAAATAGATGGCATCATGAGGAGGACAATTATGTGGATATATTGAAGCAACATCTCAAGACATGAGTCAGGAAGTTAAAGCTTGGTCGCAAAGGGTCTTCCAAATGCACAATGACCCCAAGCATACTTCCAAAGTTGTGGCAAAATGGCTTAAGGACAGCAAAGTCAAGGTATTTGTGTGGCCATCACAAAGCCCTGACCTCAATCCTATAGAACATTTGTGGGCAGAACTGAAAAAGCATGTGAGAGCAAGGAGGCCAACAAACATGACTCAGTTACACCAGCTCTGTCAGGAGGAATGGGCCAAAATTCACCCAACTTATTGTGGGAAGCTTGTGGAAGGCTACTTGAAACGTTTGACCCAAGTTAAACAATTTAAAGGCAATGTTACCAAATACTAATTGAATGCATGTAAACTGTATGTAAACTTCTGACCCACTGGGAATGTAATGAAAGAAATAAAAGCTGAAATAAATCATTCTCTCTACTATTATTCTGACATTTCACATTCTTAAAATTAAGTGGTGATCCTAACTGTCCTAAAACAGGGAATTTTTACTTGGATTAAATGTCAGGTATTGTGAAAAACTGAGTTTAAATGTATTTGGCCGGGATGTATGTAAACTTCCAACTTCAACTGTGTATTCTGTCCTATTCTACTGTGTCTTAGTCTATGCAGCTCTGACATTGCTCGTCCAAATATTTATATATTCTTAATTCCATTCCTTTACTTTAGATTGTGTGTATTGTTAGATATTACTTGTTATATATTACTGCACTGTTGGAGCTAGAAAAACACGCATTTCGCTACAGTCGCAATAACATCTGCTAAACACGTGTATGTGACAAATACAATTTGATTTGATTTACAGCGTTTAAGTGATAATAAATTCAGTATAAACAGAAAAAGCAAAACAAAAAAATAAGTAGGCCTCCAGCCCAAGCTCCCATCCCATTCCCCAATCCCACCCAGCCAACATGTCTCCATCCAACCCGCCCCACCCCCTACCCCCTACCCCCACTCCCAAATAAACCATGTGAAGGAAAAGCAGCAAAGAAGTGCTCAGCATATGTGGGAACTCGAGAGAATGCCAACTTGAGAGAATGCCAAGAGTGTGCAACGCTGTCATCAAAGAATAATCTTAAATATAAAATATAATTTGATGTTTATTGGTTACTACATGATTCCATGTGTTATTTCATTGTTTTGATGTATTCAGTATTATTCTACAATGAAAATAGTAAAAATAAAGATGAACCCTTGAATGAGTCGGTGTATATATACAGTGTATATATATATATATAGAGAGAGAGCAAGAGCGAAATAAAAAAAAGAAATGAGATGTGTTGGGCTTAAGCCAAGATTATTCTTTACAGAGTCAAGGATATTTGTCCAGGGCTCAATTGTTCCTTGACTAGCACAATTTATTCTCGCTGTCGATAATTCTAATGTTATAGCTTCTAATAGTAACTGTATTCACTTATGAATTGGAAGAGAGTGAGGTGATTGCAATCTAAGAGCCAACATCTTTTTTTGCAGCAGCAGCAGTAGTAATCGTCTTTGATTGATTGAGAGATTCAAGGAGCTATCATAGTTAAGTACCATAACAGACGCAAAGCATAGAATATTTACATTCATATAATTCATAATGAATTTTGTGATTTTGCCCCAGAAGCATTTAACTGCAGGGCACTCCCACATCATATGGAGGAATGTTCCGACCTGATTTAGGGGACACAGTGAACAGTTGGTGTTAAATACAGTCTGTAAACAAACTTAAAATGTATATGTTTATGGTTCGGGTTACAGGATGCTACGGTCATATTTTTTTCCATATTCTGCTCAAGTTAAAAGGTTGTTCAGATTTTAAAAAGTTGTTTATATATTATAGAGATCAGTCCTTTTCGAGAGCCTAGATCAATTATTTATAAATCCCATCATTGGACGGTTCAGGATTTGGGTTTCCCAATGGGCTCTATTGGCCAGCATTGCTGTAAATATATAAATAAATTATTTGCCTGGTAATGGGTGAAGTATTGGCGGATGGGTGTATGGATAATTGTTTTTCAATGTTGAAACTTCATTAACATTCACAACTCTATGAACATTTATTAGCTCTCCTGTTTCCTTTAAAACAAAAGGGAGAACTAAATGTAGCGGGAGAGCAGAGGTCATCGTAGGATCATTTTCATACTGAAAAACCAGAGCATACAAACAGAAACACTCAACAAGGTCGACCACAACAGACGGCTCAATGACACCCACCTGAGTCCTTCACAGTGGTGATGAGGATGTCCAGAGTCCCGTCACTGTGCACCACGGCCCGGGAGGAATTGGACATGAGCCGGCCGTCTGGCGCAATCCAGTGGATGATGGGGTCTGGGTCACCCCTGGCCTTACAGCGCAGAGCTACACTCTGACCCTCCAGCGCTCGCAGCTCCTGGAGACGGTTAGATGGTGGTAGGGTTAGTGATATTACCGTGATAGGTATTGAATTATCATGATTAAAACAGTTATTGTGGTTAGCAGTAGCATGATAATCGATGTTTGACAATTATTGCAATAAATGTGTTTATTCTGGAAAGGGATGATCAAAATGTCATTAATTATCATATTAAAAAAGTGTGTTCAGTGATATACAGGATAGTTACTTTTTTGTCAGTGTCAAATAGCATAAATAATAAAAACAGTTATAATGCTTCTGTTATCAGTGGATTATTGCAATCCTATTGACAAATGATCTTATTATCATCTCAGCCTTACCTGGGAGTGTCTGGTGATGAGAGGCGGCTCACAGAGGAACTCTTCTTCAGACACGGTCCAGAAGTACCGTCCAGCCAGGTGCTGCGGAGCCGCACACGTCTCCAGATCATCCTCCCGCCTCAGCCTCCTCAGCCACAGCAGCTCACAGTTACACCTCAGTGGGTTCCCCCCAAAACTCAACGCGAATGACGACGGACCCATGCTTCCTGACGTGGCCAGAACCCCAGCCCGCTGGAACACAGGGTCTGGCGGAAGCTTCTGGAGCTTGTTGGAGGTGACATCAAGCCGTTTGAGCTTCTGCAGGCCGGAGAAGGTTCCTATAGGGATGTAACTAAGCATGTTGTGGTCCAAGCCCAGGGTGTGGAGGCTGGTCATTCTCTGGATGGCCACCCAGGGGGTGCTTTCCAAGTTGTTGTAGGACAGATCTAACTCCTCTAGAGCCGTGAGATCATTGAAGGCCCCAATGTGGATATGAATCAGTTGGTTGTTGTTAAGAATGAGATGGTGAAGTTTGGACATCCCACTGAAGGTGTCGTTGGTGAGCCTCGTCAGACGGTTGCTGTCCAAGTGCAAGGCCCTGAGGTTCTCCAGATCTTTAAAGGCGTGAGGCGAGATGGAACCGATGGTGTTCCGAGACAACGTCAGGTCCTGAAGCTTGGTCATGTTGGCAAAGTCCCGCTGTTTGATGCTCGTGACGAAGTTGTCGCCCAGACGCATCTCGACGGTGTGCCGGTCGATGTTTGGCGGGACGAAGAGGAGGCCCTTCTTGTCGCAGAGGGTTGCCAGGTTGGGGTTGAGCATCTGGCAGACACAGCGTTTTGGGCACAGCTGGACCTTGTGGGCCTTTACAGCCATGCCAAGGACCATCAGGTAAACTAGCAGGGTCTCCATCAGGCTTTCCAGTCAGGCTAACACACCTGGCCAGATTAGAGAGAGAAAGAATTGTAATATCCTACGTGGAGTTGGATAGAGATAACCCCAAGACACTGATCTAAGGTAATTTACGCCAAAATAGGAGACAACATAGAAAGGATATTAATTACATGCAGTTGGATGAAGTTTCACCAGACTGATCTAAGGTCTGTTTTTTTTTCTCCTGATAGGATGGCTGCGTACGCTGGAGTAGAGACTGGAGAGAAAAGATTGTATTTGTTCATTTGGGTACAGCTACTCTTCCTGGATCCTGGGGTCCACTCAAATCACAAAACAAAGCAATCATATACACCCACACAAAAACAACGAAGTAGAGACGAGAGAGACAGAATTGTATTTGGATTTCCATTAGCTGTTACTTTATCCAGAGCTACTCTTCCTGGGGTTCAGACAAAACAGAACAAAACAATCATACACCCAGACAAAAACAATGCCAGAGACAGCAAAGTATTCTACTCTGAATCCTTAGACCTTAGAAAAAGAGCTCCGCGGGTAGTCTAGTGAGTAGCGGGGGATACTGCAGCTGGAGTGCAGAGAGAGTTCGCCTAACTAGACCTGCTCATGATGAGTTATATAACTCATTCTTATTGGCTACATGTACAGTAAACATGAATCTACCATGCGTGTCTCATGGTTCTTGATTACGGGAGGAAGGTGCAATGTCCAACGCCTAAAGATCTCACAACAACAGCACAACTCAAAAGCCTAACCTTTAGAGACAGAATGTTATTCCTGCTTTGTCATCATTGGTTTTTCTTTGGTCCTCGGGTGGCAGGTAGCCTAGTGGCTAGAGCGTTGGGCCGCAAGGTTGCTGGATTGAATCCCTGAGCGGACACGGTAAAAATCTGTTGTTCTGCAACCTGAACATGGCAGTTAACCTACTTTTCCCTGGTAAGCTGTCATTGTAAATAAGAATTGATTCTGAATTGACTTGCCTGGTTGAATAAAAAAATTATGCTTTAAATAACTGAGGTTATATCTCTGCGTCTTGAATAATGTGTCAGTATAAATGCGTTTTTAGCCGACTAAAAGCCTGGAAGCTCTCTGTACACCTTCAAAAGATTTTTCCACCTGCAGCTTTTGATATAGAATCTGTAAAACAATAACCTTAACTGTCAAAATAGTTTGAGGAATTTGAAGAATGTCTCGAAATTCTCCGAATGTGTCAGGGAAGGAAGGATTCTGCAGATGGAACATGAGTGACAAACTGCCATGGGGGAACGTTCTGTTGGAACGCTAACAGAGACTGAGGCCTGGCGGGAACATAGTGACAACACCTGTCATCCGACAGCTGTAAAACACATCCCGGCCTGACGACTAAAGGGAAAAGGTTGCCGCCCAGGAGTGTGTGGCCCGACAATAAAAACAGGAACACAGTGATATCATTTTAGAGAGAGCAGAGCACACACTGTCTCCCTGGTCTGACATTTCAATGAACGCCACGCTACATAAAAATCCCACTTTTCTTGGAGAACAGGTTTATGCCCTTGTTTTTACAGGACGTTTTTTACCACGACTGAGTAACAGTTATAGAAATGTGTTGACTGGCTGGTGCTGGTGAGAGGGGAGTAGTAGCCCTAGCAGTGAGGGCCGAAGTAAGTCGATGACAAATGGACTGTGGTGTAATTGTTAAATGGACAAGTTATGACACTCCTTAAGCATGGCGAACGACTGCAGATCGTGACCCAAACTGAGGAAAGACGGCTGGTGGTGTGTGGGTGTGAGAAAGAGAGAATGTGTAATGGGAGTGTGTGTGTGTGTGTGTGTGTGTGTGTGTGTGTGTGTGTGTGTGTGTGTGTGTGTGTGTGTGTGTGTGTGTGTGTGTGTGTGTGTGTGTGTGTGTGTGTGTGTGTGTGTGTGTGTGTGTGTGTGTGTGTGTGTGTGTGTGTGTGTGTGCGTTGAGGGGTTAGGTGTTTGTCTGTTTTTGTGATAGTGGTTGCGTGTGTAGGTGGGTTTGCTTGTGTGTAGGTGTGTGTGCTTTTCTGTGTGTGAAAGAGAGATCGCGAGTTAGTATGCGTGTGAGTGTGTGTTTATGCGTGCGTGTCAACCAGCCTTCTGCTTTGCTCCGGATGGCACAGCCTCTGGATGTGCAATGAGGCAGAGAGGGCCTGCTCCTTCCCGACTCAAATGGCAATGGAGACGCGATATTGATTCACTCCGTAGAGATGGGGCTTTTTTCGCCGGTGATAACTCAGCCAAACGTGAAGAGAATGGTTGAGACGGTTATCACTGCGAAATTCGTTTTGTGAGGACAAAAGTACAACCCCGTCGCCAAGACATGATGAGCAGCAGGAAATACATGTCGGCGCCTGTCTCCCTAATTTGCATTTAATTACGGTGGGGTTTCTACACAGCAATTTGCATAGCAGGTCACATTCATCCCCTAGATGAACAAATAACTAGATAATCAATCAATGATTTAATCAATGCTTTACTCAACCTTAGAATGTCAAACCTTAGATAATATAGAGAACACTTTCAGACACACACACAAATGCACACACTCACTCACTCACTCACTCACTCACACACACACACACACACACACACACACACACACACACACACACACACACACACACACACACACACACACACACACACACACACACACACACACGGGTAGATTATTCCTAATAGAAAGCAGCTTGGTAGACATCAACCTTTACAGTGACACTGAAGCGCAATGGCAGCAGCAGAGGCATACTACTGTTTTAGTGGAGGATATCTATGCTCTCCCTGGGGCAGCGATCATCCAGAAAAGCCTTATACAGCATCCTACACACACACACTCTCTCTCTCTCTCTCACACACACATAAACACACTTCTGCAGCAGGCAGGCAGCTGGGCCAGTTGGGTCATGAGGGATCTGTTTTCAGATGGTCTAACGTATGCTGGGCCTCATATAGAGAAAGCCTCTACTGCATCATCATATTGCTGCTGGGTTGTGGGCCCTGGGCTTGGATCTGGGGGGGGTGAGAGAGCGAGAGAGAGAGAGAGAGCGAGAGAGAGAGAGCGAGAGAGCGAGAGAGCGAGAGAGCGAGAGAGGGAGAGAGAGAGAGAGAACAAATGCTTGTCATGCCTACAGATGAAACTTCTGCATAGTGGCCCTGTCTCACCTAGGTACTGCAGAGACACAGCTAGATACTGCATTCTCCATCGGAAGGAAAATGCTTTCAGTACATGTATTGAGGTTGTGGTACGAAACTGATATTTCATATTTTATAAGGAGAAACACATTAGGGGCTTGGTAGCATTACAGATACCATCATGCTGATATAAACACTTTCTGATTTGTTGACCTGGAGGGAATTGTTCACCACATGAAATGAGTTAGTGTTTGATTCAAAACATTCCTTAATTAAACTGGAAAATTGCTGTTGAATGGTTTAAGTATGTCCTGAACACACCATCAAACTGTGTGTGTGTGTGTGTGTGTGTGTGTGTGTGTGTGTGTGTGTGTGTGTGTGTGTGTGTGTGTGTGTGTGTGTGTGTGTGTGTGTGTGTGTGTGTGTGTGTGTGTGTGTGTGTGTGTGTGTGTGTGTGTGTGTGTGCACAAGCGAGAGCGAGTCAGATAAAGAGAATGTGTGGGTGGGTGTGTGAGACAGAGAGTGTGTGTTTGTTGGAATACCAATTTACATCAGTGTCTGCCAATGCGATGTGCTAGGTCTAGGGTGACATCCTTGATACCATGGCAACACCAAAACCTCACTTTGGGATGGCATGTATTTAAAGGTTCATTCTCAGACAACTGAATACTGCGTTGAGCCGGTACTATTGTCCCACAGTTTTCCTTGGCCTATTGGATTCCAATGCTACTACGGCAGGTCCATAAATAACATCTGGTGTTTTGTTTGCCATTGGGGTCATACTTTGATGAGGTCCGAATTATGGAGGAAAAGGTAAATTACATTTAGCGTAGCCTAATGAATGGGGTGACTGAATCCAACTGATCTTATAGCTCTCTCTCTATTTCTCTCTTTCTCTTTCTCTCTCTCTCTCTCTCTATTTATCTTTCTCGCTCACACACACACACCGTCAGATCGATCTACACAGAGGCATAAAATAATGCTTCAAACCTTTCCTTTACTTCCCATTAGATAGGTACCGTAGGTAACATGGCTCAGGTGACCTAAACCGTGGATGTAATGAGCTGCCAGCTATGTTCTCCAGTCGAGGAGATCCCAAAGAACTGTGGGGTCTGAGGGGACACAGGTTCAGTTTCAGAATGAAGAAGGACGTCATAGCAAGCTGAGTGAACAGGCCCCTCTCTATCAATAGAATTGTCTTCAGTGCTTTTAGAGTCTTCTTTTTTTGGTGTGAACCCTCCTTTTCCCTTTTGGCGTGAAGATCCAAAAATGCATCTGTTGTTTTTCACCCTTTAGAGGGAATAGATTGTCAAATACATCCAATCCTATGAGCCGACTAATCAATAGGCCCACTGTTTGCCTTCACCCCCCCCCCCCCCTTTCTTACTGAATATGCTGTGCATTCAGCAAGGCTACTGTGAGGTAAGCAATGTAAATTAGGTCGATGTGCTCACTCTACTGTAGCCCAAGCCACAGCTCCTTGGATGCGTTGGTGGTGGAAGGAACTATACTACACAGCCCTCTCTTTTTAGACTATCAATCATGTTAGTGAAAGACATAAGCATAGTGAAAGACTACGCCAGGATGAATGTTTCGGCGTGATATGGAATGTTGTGATCAGAGAGCGTTGTAGCCTTTCGAGCAGTCAGCAAACAGAAGCATTATAATCAGGCCTGCAGGGTGCTTTGGTGTGGCAGTTACAATGGTGCCTCAGGCTACCATGCATAATCAAATAGATGATAACCAACACCAGACATAAAAAGATGAAACACCGTTGATAAGTTATTAGGGCCACATGTTCACATTTCAGAGAACTGTATCAACATACATCCGTATTGAACTGTACCTTGTCCAATCTTTCATTGGGTTACTCAATCCAGGCTGTTTTATTAAACAAGATAACAAGTGAATGACTCATTTGCATTCCAGTAAGGGCTGTTTATGGCTAATATTTTGTTTGTGGTCATATTTCATTTGGTTGGGACTGACAAGAACCCATATAATGCCGAGCACAAGCACAGTCATTTCACATCTTAATTCAATCTGATGTGATCCACCATGCATCTGTAAGTGGACAAGACGATAATTGGTACATTACATGATTTTCAGTTTCAACTAGACAAAAAACCTCAGCATGCAAGCACGGGGGTTCTATACATACAATTTGTAATCTGACCGCTTTGCTCATCATCTGATGGGATTTTTTTTTACCTTGCGGTGTTATAGCCTAGCTTTTCAAAGATCTAGGCGCATGACAGCTGTCTTTAGGAGATTCCTCACCTTTTCAGATACCCCGCCGTGAGGCAATGAGGATGGGAGCCTAATTGCAGTAAAAACCGTACTGCTGCTCCCCATGCGATTTCTTCAAAGCCGATTACCCAAAAGAGTTCAACAGCAATGCAATGCATTTAAGGCTATAAAAATATTGCTTAAAGTTTACCTTGAAGACGGAGCATCAACCCTGTTCAGTCTGGGGTAGTAGGCCTACCGCGTAAATTCCTCCGCAAATGCTGTTATGAGCGCCAAAACATTTTGACAGAATTCTGTGTAATGTAAATGGTGGTTCCTTGAGCCGACTCAGGTCTCCCAAAAATGTGCGCTGGATCCTAATATAGTCTGTGAGAATGGCCTTCGAAACCAGCGATGCCCTTCAAGAAATCCATGGCCATAGAAAGCAACATTCCAACGCCTTACTTACTTACTTCCCCCGGTGTATCTACGTGGGAAATGCTCGCTTGGTGTTGGCTATCTAAAAGAAAACTGCAGGAGGATGAGGTCCCGCTATCGCTTTGATTCTACAGCTTTCCAGCTACACCACACTCGAACGGCATGAACCGTTTAATAGAAGAGAAAACGCCTTTGTAGCGATACGGCGCTGTCTACTGACTGCTGGTGCTGCATTCGGATCGCGTAGAAGTCAGATGTTCGCATCGCTTTTTCTCAGCAGGTCCGCAGGTGACATGCGGGCTCAAAGCAACCTAGTCAGACTGACACCCCGCTAGATCCCTTCTGTCCTCCGGTCCGGGCGTCACACAAGTCGTGGACTATACTATCAACCTTTACCCGACAGCGAGCCAGCTCAATTTCGCGGGTGACCAGAGGTGCACTGCTGTGCTTGGAATGGTAATCGAGGGCGCCCCCCCAGCACTAGGGCCATTTGTGCATTCATCCACAGACAGACAGACAGTTGCAATGCCTCCCAGCACAATCTTGCACCTGTATACTGATTATTTAAATTAGTAGGCTGTATGAACTCAGCTTCACATCTGACAATGCAGTGTCCCTATAGTAGGCTATATGGAAATACTGTATTAATCACCATGCTGTTATTCATTTATCATCACAATGATTATGAGCTGAACACATTTATAAGCAATCATTAAGCCAATTAAGCTCAATGATTTGATGCAGTGACATACAAACACAATTTAAGAATTGATCTGGTGCAGGCACCTCTGCAAACAAGCAAGCACACAAATAACCAAAAATGTATAGGCTATTGAACATGTGGTGAAATAATAGCCTTAAAATGTGTATGATCTATTGGCAAACTGAAAGATTACCATATGCTAATTTCAAAAGCTTTCAAGAGATGCCCAGGTAGTTGGGTACCAACATGACTACTTCTGCATTCAATGAGGTCACAAGAAAATGGCAGGTTGGCTGTAACCATCTTGGTACTCTCTGCCCTGTCTTTGGCACCCACTCCTCAGGCTAAAGCACAGGGCTAGCCAAAGGCTACTGCTGCTGTGGTTATGTAACGGAGGTGGTTCGGTGACTCATGGGGCGACAGGGTAGCCTAGTGGTTAGAGTGTTGGACTAGTAACCGAAAGGTTGCAAGTTCAAGTTCCTGAGCTGACAAGGCACAAATCTGTTGTTCTGCCCTTGAACAGGCAGTTAACCCATTCCCTAGGCCATCATTGAAATGAAGAATTTGTTCTTAACTGACTTGCCTAGTTAAATAAAGATTAAAATCACAACCTTGCTTGAGACCTAAATATTTGTGTTAGCTTACCTGAGCTAATGTCTAGGTTTTAGCCCCGCAGGCTTACACGGTATTGTGACGTGCAGAAGATGACCTGGGATGATACATCGTAGGTCATGTCATCTTCTGATCTTATTCTGCACTTCTTCACGTTGACAAAGGCCATGTGTGTTCTCTAAATGCATTCTCTTAACAGGAAATACCATCAGACTCGCTGTTTTTGTCCTCAAAACAAAGCCCTTAGCCCAGCTCCTCATAATTCACAAGGTGTTGGGTTTCATCTACTACAGCATTGCACTGAGGAGTTCTACTGCGAATCAATATATAGCCTCATTCAGCCACTGTATACAGGCAGGGTTCAGATCAATAGAGACAATGTATGCCCAAGGTGTTGGAACGAAGAAATCTATGGTGATTCCAGGAGCCTTTGCAGTTTTCGTGTGTCTAATATATTCTTTAGAATGCAGAAAATGACATCCTGTTGTTGTAGCTTTCATTACCTAGTTAATCAATAAAGGACATTGTGACAAGGCAACTGTGTCCCACTTGTTCATGGACCAATGGAGTATTAATATTCTCCAATCAAACCTTCCTACTCTATTGGACCATGAATAAGTGGTCAATCTGGAGATGGAAGAAACGCAAGCCTGGTTAGGCGAAGTGCTGGCTAGCGGAGTAGAACATATTTTTAGAAAGAAAACGAGAATAAGTGGAACATAGCCTTGGGCCCTTGGCTAAGGATATGTATCTGTTATGCATACTATGCCAGGAGGTCTGGATCCTATTGGCACATGTGGTAGTATAATAACTACAGGGTCATAGTCCTGAACCCTGCACTGAACCTGGTGTTACTCCTCAATTACTATGATATTACAAATGAAATAATCAGAAAAACATTCATAAACTCTCCACAACACCAATTTAATCACAAAGCGCCTTACAAACCCCTGTCGTTGCAATCAACGTCAACATCAACATCTGTAATTGATTGGAACGTTATTGCTTCGTCATACACAACTAAACCACTCCTCCCTCCAAGGGCAAACTGCAACACATTGACCGGTCTGCGGAGAGGGTCATCGGCTGCCACCTGCCCTCCGTCGAGGACCTGCCCCCCCCCCCCCGGGGTAAGGAGGCGTGCAGAAAAGATCATTGCCCACCCCAGACACCCCCTCTTCCGAACACTCCCCTCTGGTAAACGGTTCAGGGCCATTATGACCAAAAAAACCTGACAGCTGAACAGTTTCTTTCCCCGTAATGTGTTCCTCACCAATTGGCCATCTGGTCCATAGAAACTAAGGGACTATGCACTCTCTGCTGCGCACTGCATCAAGCCATCTTCGACCTGCACATATAATAACCGCACTACCGTAATTGCACTCTGCACATTAACACTGCATATGAACTGTACATAGGCACCTGTTGTTGTACTACATCACAGAGCATTCTTACCTCTGCACATATATATTTATAATGTACATTTGTAAATCCTCTCATTAAATTCTCTTACTGTACAGTTCTATGCATACTTGATCTATTTTGTATATAATGTACATACACTTTGTGTAAATTCCTCTGTCTGTATTCTGTCTGTTGTCTATTGCTAGTAGCACATCACCAAGTAAAATTCTAGAAATGTTAAATATACTTGGCAAAAAAAAGGTGATTCTGATTCTTACCAACAACACACTGACCAACATTTAATCCATTCACGTTTCTTATATCAGACACCAAATTCCATTCACTGTTTCCTGTCGTTGAGGAGCTGTTTGTAGGTGAAGGAGTCGTCCCAGGGTCCAGTTTAGATGCTACCCTCGTTAGTTGGCCAATGAAATATGAATTATTCTCAGTGCTGAATCTGATTGTCTTCATTTGGTTGTGTATGATATATCATGTTGTGCGACCCATCTTGAATAATTAGCCAACCACCGAGATGGGAAGATTGCTCAATGTTTTCTTATTTGGGTTGGAACAATCCTGCATACATTCATGGTGGCACTTCCAGGACATTTTAGTGCCTTAATGCAGAGATTACTGTAGTCTAGCCTATTTCTACTTTACATTTAGACCTTTTCAATCAACATCACTCTACTGAAATTGCTATAAGTATCCAATGCAGGCTTAGAATCTGAAAGCTTCTCAGCTTAATTTCCCTTTACCTTCATATCCTCAAAGTCTGTGATTCCTAATCTTGACAGATAGTGGTAATTTACATAAATCAGCTTTTTACCTGTGATGAGGTTCTCAGTGAAACAGGCCTGGGGTGGATAAAGACAGAGTCGTTGACTAGTCACCATCAGCAAAGTGGACTGCTGTGCACTAATGTTAGGCTAGCAAAAATAAAATGGAAAAGTTATTTGGCATTGTAAAGAAATTAGTAACTTCATAAAACAATGTGATAGCTCACTCACTGTATAATGTGGATATCCTAAGGAATGCCATGGTGTGTGTGTGTGTGTGTGTGTGTGTGTGTGTGTGTGTGTGTGTGTGTGTGTGTGTGTGTGTGTGTGTGTGTGTGTGTGTGTGTGTGTGTGTGTGTGTGTGTGTGTGTGTGTGTGTGTGTGTGTGGTATCATAGAAACGGTCACATGTCAAGCTAGGTTGAAAGTGTTTATGTCATCTTCAACCTATCTGTAAGGAAAGAAGCTAACGTAGCTCAGCCACAGTTTTCCATTGGGTCAAATTACTTTGCTCACGCCTAAATATAACATGTTAGGTATAGAAATAGGTAACTTAATTATAGCATAAAAACTCAGACCAAGGCCAATGTAAAAAGTGTCTGTCACATTATAAAAAGTGGAATCAGGAATAAAGTAATGTAGTTACTTATTGACTATGGTCTATTCATTTACATTTACATTTACATTTAAGTCATTTAGCAGACGCTCTTATCCAGAGCGACTTACAAATTGGTGCATTCACCTTATGACATCCAGTGGAACAGTAGTGCATCTAAATCTTTTAAGGGGGGGGGGGGGTGAGACTATTATAATGTATTATACCTTATTCTATAAAGTTCAATTTACTTAATTTTAATGTATGTTCCGAAAAAAGACCAGCTCTCACATGATACTTTAAGCTCTGTTGGATAAGAAAAAAATGCACAAGGTGAAATGATGGACTCAATTTTTCAATGTATCAGAGCTGGGGCGGGCACAAATTGCAAGGGTAAATTATTTGGCATGGCTCGGTGTCCTGGGTGTTTGGATTTGATGCATTTTAGACCATTCCATTGGTCCTTACGTGAAATCCACTCAGCCGGAATACCGGACCGTGTAAAACGAATTTGCCCCAATGTCAACGACGACTGGTCCCTATCATGAAAGGCCAGCCAATCCGCTTCATACATTTTGGGGCGTGTTTTTGTTTTCGCCAACTGATTGGTTCTCGTTCAAGCGTTTGTCCCTCACATGTTGCGTCCTCTTCACCGGACTCTAGCGTTTCAATTTCACAGATGCATAAAGTATTTGCTGCATTCATCAACGTGGCCTAACTTTGCTGTCTCATTGAAAGATCGAATAAAATGTGCAGCTTTTACGTTTTCTACGTTCTCAGTCTGTTTGACTTCATCAACGTATAACTGCTAGATAGCTGACCTTATAAATGGCCAGAGGTGTCTGTGTTTAGGGACTGTGGTGTGTGTACTTTGGGCTGAAAGCAATCACAATCTCTTCTACCATGGCAGGGATTCTAGCGAGATCGTTATGGAGCAAAAAGGTCAACCACATTCCCCGTGCAGCTTTTCCAGCTAAATGCATTGTTTTATACTTGATTGGCTAGCTAGCTATATAAATTGCTAGCATAGTAGCATGGCACGGTAGCTAGTTAGCTAACTATCGCCACAAACTTTTGGGAAAAAAAGTCTAAGCAGTCATGTACGATTATATCCTTTTTGCCATGCAACGTTAGCTATATTCTGTAGCATGCGGTCAATGCATGATTAACAGGTTGAACGAGTCAACTAGCTAGTTAACTTCAATGTCACAGTTGGTTAGCTTGGCTAACTAGTTAGCTAGCAGAAAGGTAGGGTTTTGGATCTTAGCTAGCTGGTCAATGGCAATGAAAACGTAACGTTGACAATTGATCCTCGTGTGTCCTCTTTTCAGGCACCACTTCAGATGGGTCTCGTGTGTTATTCATCATCATCAGTGGTGAGTTAACATCTTGCAATCGTATAATGACTAGATTTATGAGTGATCGTATGTATACTGTAGCTCGCTATCTAAGACTTGTAGTCAAATATATGCTCATGCAATCTACACCTGCACAGACATGTTTGACATTGTCGATGACATGTCCATTGTGAGGTGGTCATTTCCTGTCTTCTTGCAGCCCACCACCAAGCTGTTCATTGACGGCAAGTTTGTAGAGTCCAGCACCTCCGAATGGCTGGACATTCACAACCCTGTAAGTGTCAATGCTTACACACACACACACACACACACACACCACAACAGGTGTACACAATGTATAAGCCGGTCGGGTCGGAAGATGAAAATGTCTTGAGGGTGTCATATTTTAATCTGTATGATTTGCAAAGTGTAGAAATGGAAGCATATTCTTCACAGCCAACTGACCCTTGACATGTTTATGCACTAACATGAACTATAACTCTGCATCTACTTCAGGGAAACTTGCTGTTGACTTGCTTTTGGCAAGGCAACTATATACTGCTGTTGAATGCAGAATCAGCTACACACCCAGAAGACCATACATCTCTTCCCTACAAATAATTTCATTTAAAAGTTAGCCTAAAAAGGATTTATGTATTATTTATAATGCTAAAAACCCTGGTAAAAGACAAAAGTCCCCCTCAAGCATTCAGTCTCACTAAAAAGACCATAATGAAGCGCTATCTGACTCAACTGCGTATTCTACATGTCATGATATAACGTTATACCTGTACACAATCCATTTTTACGTTACACCCTCCTGGACAGGCCCCTTATGTAGTGTGTCTCCGTTCACAATGACATGATTATTAATCTATTGTCCTTATTCTCTCCCTACCTCAGGCCACTAATGAGGTGGTGGGTCGCGTGCCCAAAGCCACCCAGAAAGAGATGTTAGCTGCAGTAGAGTCCTGCTCCAGGGCCTACGCCTCCTGGGCCGAGACCTCCATCCTCACCCGCCAGCAGATCTTCCTCCGATACCAGCAGCTCATCAAGGAAAACATTGTAAGGAAAGACCCTGGTCTGAAAATGGGCCTCCATAGGAATGGTTCCCAATATTTTGTTCAATATAATGCCTTTTGCGCTGTATTGAAAATCGTGATCCAAAGAATAAGCTACAAACAAGTTTCTTTGCAACAATCGGGGTCTAAAACATGAATGTTCATCAAAGATGTTTGGTTCATTCATTTATTTTCATCTGTGTTTTCAGAAAGAGCTAGCCAGGCTGATCACCCTGGAGCAGGGCAAGACTCTGGCTGACGCGGAGGGAGACGTCTTCAGAGGATTGCGTAGGTAGACCAGTCATGCTAAGTAGGCATGGGGAAACACGGGAGAAAATGTTTGAACTGATCGAAACTGGGAGATACGACAACTTGTCTCTGTAGTCTGTATTGAAATCTCTGTTGTAATCGCTATCTCCTTGCACCACAAATATTTGACCCTCTGCCCACCACTTCTATGTCTTTCACTGCTACTCTTATCTCTAAGAGTAGCAGTTTGACCTTCTGCTTCCTGGCTTTACTCACCGTCTCTCTGCCCCCTAGAGGTGGCAGAGCACGCCTGCAGCATCACCTCCCTGATGCTGGGGGAGACCCTGCCCTCCATCACCAAAGACATGGACACCTACACCTACCGCCTGCCCATCGGGGTGTGTGCTGGTATCGCCCCCTTCAACTTCCCTGCCATGATCCCTCTGTGGATGTTCCCCATGGGTATGGTGTGTGGCAACACCTACCTGATGAAGCCTTCCGAGCGCGTCCCAGGATGCACCATGCTGCTGGCCAGGCTGCTGCAGGACGCAGGGATGCCCGACGGGACCCTGAACATCATCCATGGACAGCACGCTGGTAAGACCAGGGGTCGTGTGTGTGATGAGTCTTTATAAAACATGCTATTGAAGTGTGTCCTGTTTCCCAGGATGTAAGGATAAACCAGGCTATGCTGATCATGTGTGTTAGCTAGTGCCTGAGGTATATTGGTAGTCTTTGAATGTCCTGTAGACCCAGCACTTTATGTTGAGTAAACGCTTTGCCTAATGTGTGTGTAGGTAAATGTGTTTAAGTGCCGTAGGGGGTAGCAGTCCATATAGGAAACACTATTTGTTTTGTTGCAGGTTTCATTTCCAAGGTGATTACACCTCCATCTTGTGCCCTTACAGTGCCATGTTGAGGAGTGAAATAATATGACCTTTGACCTCTTTCCGTAGCTGTGAACTTCATCTGTGACCACCCTGCCATCAAGGCCATCAGCTTCGTGGGCTCCAACCAGGCAGGAGAGTACATCTACGAGAGAGGATCCAAGAATGGCAAGAGAGTGCAGTCCAACATGGTAAATATGATAACCGAATAGTGTCTATGAATAGGGTCAATTGGGGACTAAACTAATGAAGGGAACCCTTAGATGCTTAGGGAAATACGTCTGCCTTAAATTGTCTACTGTGCCCTTAAACATACTGCAAGATGAATAGTTCTACCACATTATCAATCCTGAACCAGTAGATGGCTAAAGTTCCTTGAGTTTCTTATTGCTTAGGTCTATGTCTTTGCACATTCTGAAAACGCATGTCAGTAAACCTACCAACCCTTGTATTCTGCCTCGTAGGGAGCTAAGAACCACGGTGTGGTGATGCCTGACGCAAACAAGGAGAACACTCTGAACCAGCTGGTGGGCGCAGCCTTTGGCGCTGCAGGACAGCGTTGTATGGCTCTTTCAACCGCCATTCTCGTAGGCGAGGCTCGTGAATGGCTCCCAGAGCTGGTGGAGCGCTCCAAAGCCCTGCGCGTCAATGCAGGTACAGTGCCTTGCAAAAGTATTCACCCCCTTGGCGTTTTTCCTATTTTGTTACATTACAACCTGTCATTTAAATGGATTTTTATTTGGATTTCATGTAATGAACATACACAAAATAGTCCAAATTGGTGATGTGAAAAACAAAACTTGTTTGTTTTTATTTTATTTTAGACAACAGAAAAGTGGTGTGCACATGTATTCACCCCCTTTGCTATGAAGCCCCTAAAATAAGATCTGGTGCAACCAATTACCTTCAGAAGTCGCATAATTAATACACACCTGTTCTGAAATGCCCCAGAGTCTGCAACACCACGAAGCAAGCGGCACCATGAAGACCAAGGAGCTCTCCAAACAGGTCAGGGACAAAGTGGTGAAGTACAGATCAGGGTTGGGTTATCAAAAATATCAGAAACTTTGAACATCCCACAGAGCACCATTAAATCCATTATTAAAAAATGGAAAGAATATGGCATCACAACAAACCTGTCAAGAGAGGGCCGCCCACCAAAACTCACGGACCAGGCAAGGAGGCCATTAATCAGAGGCAACTGAGACCAATGATAACCCTGAAGGAGCTGCAACGCTCCACAGCAATGATTGGAGTATCTCTCCATAGGACTACTTTAAGCTGTACACGCCACAGAGCTGGAGTTTACGGAAGAGTGGCCATAAAAAAGCCATTGCTTAAAGGAAAAAAATAAGCAAACATGTTTGGTGTTCGCCAAAAGGCATGTGGGAGACTCCCCAAACATATGGAAGAAGGTACTCTGGTCAGATGAGACTAAATTTGAGCTTTTTGGCCATCAAGGAATACATTATGTCTGGCACAAACCCAACAACTCTCATCATCCCCACAGTGAAGCATGGTGGTGGCAGCATCATGCTGTGGGGATGTTTTTCATTGGCAGGGACTGGGAAACTGGTCAGAATTGAAGGAATGATGGATGGCACTAAATACAGGGAAATTCTTGAGGGAAACTTGTTTGTCTTCCAGATATTTGAGATTGGGACGGAGGTTCACCTTCCAGCAGGACAATGAACCTAAGCATACTGCTAATGCAACACTTGGGTGGTTTAAGGTGAAACATTTGCATATCTTGGAATGGCCTAGTCAAAGACCAGACCTCAATCCAATTGAGAATCTGTGGTATGACTTAAAGATTGTTGTACACCAGCAGGAACCCATCCAACTTGAAGGAGCTGGAGCAGTAAATCAAATGATACAAACCCCCCCAAAAAATCTATTTTAATTTCAGGTTGTAAGGCAACTAAATAGAAAAATACCAAGGGGGGTGAATACAATCACAAGGCACTGTACCTCTCACTCTTTTACTTAAAGGGACTTTCAATGCCTTGTGTGGATTTGACTTTTTTTCCTCCGCAAAACTTCTTACAAATCAAAATGTTCCCCCCCCCTATGTGTGAGAACATTGATTTAATTAAACATTTCAAATAGTACATCCAATATGACCACCAGCGCCAGTCCACATAGTGTATGTCATAGAATAGAGTTCTAATTGTGTGTTTTCTTCCTCTGTGTGTATTTAGGTGACCAGCCGGGTGCCGACGTGGGTCCTCTGATCTCCCCTGAAGCCAGGGCCCGTGTTGAAATGTTGATCCAGAGCGGTGTGGACGAGGGAGCTACGCTGCTGCTGGATGGACGCAATGTCCACGTCAAAGGATACGAGAATGGCAACTTTGTAGGGCCCACCATCATCGCCAATGTTACGGTAAGGGGTGGGGGGGTGTGTGTCTCTCTAACCGACCTGGCTTTGAACCTTAGCTGAGTGATTTACTGTTTTTAAAAAAAAAAAAAAAATTAAAAATACTTTAGGGTTGGATCAGCTTTAATATTAGAGCTGATCCAACCCGAAAGTAATTGTAAAAATATATTAAACTGTCTTAGGTCAGTTAGGATCAGGCTTTTATTTCTTTCATCACATTCCCAGTGCGTTAGAAGTTTGTATTAGTATTTGGTAGCATTGCCTTTAAATTGTTTAACTTGGGACAAATGTTTTTGTTAGCCTTCCACAAGCTTCCCACAATAAGTTGGGTGAATTTTGGCTCATTCCTCCTGACCGAGCTGGTGTAACTGAGTCAGGTTTGTAGGTCTCCTTGCTCGCACACGCTTTTTCAGTTCTGCCCACAAATGTTCTATAGGATTGATGTCAGGGCTTTAATGGCCACTCCAATACCTTGACTTTGCTGTCCTTAAGCCATTTTGCCACAACTTTGGAAGTATGCTTGGGGTCATTGTCCATTTGTAAGACCCATTTACGACCAAGCTTTAACTTCCTGACTGATGTCTTGAGATGTTGCTTCAATATATCCACATAATTGTCCTCCTCATGATGCCATCTATTTTGTGAATTGCACCAGTCCCTCCTGCAGCAAAGCACCCCCAGAACATGATGCTGCCACCCCCGTGCTTCACAGTTAGGATGGTGTTCTTTGGTTTGCAAGCCTCCCCCTTTTTCCTCCAAACATATTGATGGTCATTATGGCCACACAGTTCTATTTTTGTTTCATCAGACCAGAGGACATTTCTTCAAAAAGTACGATCTTTGCCCTATGTGCAGTTACAAATTGTAGTCTGGCATTTTTTTATGGCGGTTTTGGAGCAGTGACTTCTTCCTTGCTGAGCGGCCTTTCAGGTTATGTTGATATAGGACTCATTTTACTGTGGATATAGATACTTTTGTACCAGTTTTCCTCCAGCATCTTCACAAGGTCCTTTGCTGTTCTGGGATTGATTTGCACTTTTCGCAGCAAAGTACATCTCTAGGAGACAGAATGCGTCTCCTTCCTGAGCGGTATGATGGCTGCGTGGTCCCATGGTGTTTATACTTGCGTGAATGTGAACCTTCAGGCGTTTGGAAATTGCTCCCTAGGATAAACCAGACTTGTGGAAGTCTGCAATTATTTTCTGAGGTCTTGGCTGATTTCTTTTGATTTTTCCCATGATGTCACGCAAAGAGGCACTGAGTTTGAAGGTTGGCCTTGAAAGACATCCACAGGTACACCTCCAATTGACTCAAATTATGTCAATTAGCCTATTGGAGGTGTACCTGTGGATGAATTTCAAGGATTGTGTGTTCCTGGTGTAACTTGGTCAGTTGTTGTTGCCATCCTGTACCTGTCCCGCAGGTGTGATGTACCGATCCTGTGCAGGTGTTGTTACACGTGGTCTGCCACTGTGAAGACGATCAGCTGTCCGTCCTGTCTCCCTGTAACGCTGTCTTTGGAGTCTCACAGTCTCACGGACATCTCAGTCTCATGGACATTGCAGATGTGGCCAGGGCAATAAATTGCAGTCCTCATGCCTCCTTGCAGCATGCCTAAGGCACTTTCACGCAGATGAGTAGGGATCTTGGGGCATCTTTCTTTTGGTGTTTTTCAGAATCAGTAGAAAGGCCTCTTTAGTGTCCTAAGGTCACAGTTATGAGAACTTAGGACACTCAATTGCCTACCGTCTGTAAGCTGTTAGTCTTAACGCCCGTTCCACAGGTGCATGTTCATTAATTGTTAATGGGTCAATGAACAAGCATGGGAAACTGTGTTTAAACACTTTTACGATGAAGATTTGTGAGGTTATTTGGATTTGTATGAATTATCTTTGAAAGACAGGGTCCTGAAAGAGGGACGTTTCATTTTTTGCTGAGTTTATATATAACATTTCAGTTTGCAAGAATTGTATCGTTTAAGTTTTGATTGACTGTTAGCACGCTCAGCTAAACCCTAGGTTTCCACATCTACAAACTATACAGGTTACTGTATTTCATAGATCATGTACATTTTGGTGAACCATCTCCACTACACTTGGAAGGGTCATGCACATCAGTGGAGTATCTCAGAACAATGTTGAACCTTGGTACAGTGAAAATTACACTTTGACAAAAGTACAAAAATATATATACAAACTTTTGACATACCAGTGTTAGATTCTAAATGAACCTTCTAAAGTTTCATGGACGCTTAATAAAGCTCAAGCCAAGTTTATAACCCCATTGGGTCAAACAGCTGCATAAGACAAAAGACATTCACACGAGCACTGATATTTATCCCTTTCTCCTAGGCTGAGTCTCCTCCTACACATCTGAACAGCCAATGCATCTCTGTTGCTTGACAGAGCCTTAGTGATATCTGTTCTTCCTCACTTCATCTGACCTCTGCCCCAAAGTGCTCACTCCTCTCCAACTCACGGCTGTTATGTTGACTCGTACCAGACGGTCTTTCTTTCCTCCCATAGGATCCCTGATGGCTGACAACATATCCGGACAGAATGTAAACGTTATACATTCCCCTCTCTCCCTGAATAAGTATTTCCTATTCTCAGAACCCAACACGACAGTCTAGGGCTACAAAACCTAGATATGGGCTAGTTGATCTGGACATTTCTGACAAGTTATAAATGGCTCTCTAAAGTATGCACTGATGAGGGAAATGACGAGGGAAACTGATGATGCACTACTTAACCTCTTGCCTCTACTTGGGACGCTTGCGTCCCAACTAGAGCTCTGGAAATGCAAATGCGCTACGCTAAATGCTAATAGTATTAGTTAAAACTCAAAAGTTCATTAAAATACACATGCAGGGTATCAAATTAAAGCTACACTCGTTGTGAATCCAGGCAACAAGTCAGATTTTTAAAATGCTTTTCGGCGACAGCATGAGAAGCTATTATCTGATAGCATGCACCAATACACTACAACAGAAAAGCACAGCAGGGGACGTAAACAAAATAATTATCATTTCGGCGTTACACAAACCGCACAATAAAATAGAAAACAGTCATTACCTTTCACCATCTTCTTTGTTGGCACTCCTAGATGTCCCATAAACACTATTGGGTCTTTATTTCGATTAAATCGGGCCATATAAAGCCAAGATATCGTTATATGTAGACTGTGTGATAAATGAATAAAACAGCGATTTCACAACGTAACGTCATTTTTAAAATTCAAAAAGTAGACGATAAACTTTCACAAAACACTTCAAATACGTTTGTAATGCTACTTTAGGTATTAGTAAACGTTAATAAGCGATAAAAATCATCCATAGGCGATGTAGAAATCATTAGCTGTCATCTTGGAAAAAATTTCAGGAGAGAGCTCTTCCGGAATGATCTGGGCGGAGACCGGAGGTAAGTCGTGCCCCTCTTTCGGTTCAACCAAGAATCAAAGATGATTCAATTCACAAGACTCTAGACAACATGGGGATGCTGTGGGAGTTGAATGCTCGGTCTTATCTAATTCGGCTCACTGTTAACAATTGCTGGAAGTGGCGCAAGGATATTTATTTCCATTTTCTGTGATCAGGTTTTCCTGCGCTTTCCGATGTAACGCACGTTATGTAATAGCCACAGTCGTGATTTAACCAGTTTTAAAAACGTCCGAGGGTTTCCTATCCACACATTCTAACCATATGAACGTACTATATTCCTGGCATGAGTAGCAGGGCGCTGAAATGTTGCGCGATTTTTAACAAAATGTTCAAAAAAGTAGAGGGTCGACTGAAGAGGTTAATCTCAGGCTTTTTCCTCCCCTCCCCAGCCAGCGATGAAGTGCTACACGGAGGAGATCTTTGGGCCTGTGCTGGTGGTTCTGGAGGCTGACACTCTGGATGAAGCCATCTCCCTGGTCAACAACAACCAGTACGGCAACGGAACCGCCATCTTCACCACCAACGGCGCCACCGCCCGCAAGTACACACACGAGGTGGATGTCGGACAGGTGAGCCATAGTTCAGAGACCTCCGGTAGGTGCTTGGGGAAGTAAGACTCGTGTGATTGGCGTTCAACAGTACAAGTAGTTGCCCATTTAACTTCATTTCTAGATGGGCAACTATGCAGTGATTCATAGCTTGTGGTAACTCTGAGGATAATTTCATGCAACTTTAATTACATTTTAGTTATTTAGCAGATGCTCTTATCCAGAGCGACTTAGTGCATGCATTTTTAATTCGTACTGGTCCCCCGCGGGAATCGAACCCACAACCCTTTGCAAGTGGCATACTCTACCAACTGAGCCACACAGGGTCATCTATTGTTTACCTCACTATTTTTGTTGTGTATGCAAGTCTTTTTCATGGGTCGTTGAAGGAGTAATTTGTAGGTTAACGTTGGGCATTGTTTTCCTTTTCTATCTTTGGTTAATTTTGTTGGTGTATTGGACGAGGGATGGGTGGGGTTCTCAGATGGTTGAGGGGCAGCTCTTAGTGAACTGTGGTGGGGGGGGGGAGATCTTGGAGGGCTGGTGGTTGGGAGTTTGGGCCGGTGGCTGATGGGTCGCTGGTTCGTGTCCCCATTTTTTGATCTTGTGGGAGATCTGTCGACGTGTCCTTGAGCAGGGCGTTGACCCTGGTTGCTTCTGTGTCACTCCTGGATGGGAGTCTGATGGATGGGAGTCTGATAGATGACTGCTTTGTATATATTCAATAAAAAATACATGTACTTTGAGCATGGTATGATCTTCGGTGTCTAGGGTTTCCTGAGAATGGTGCGACAAACCAAACATCCGGTCAGTCCGCGGCAGTCCTGTGGTCAAAAACAGCTTGTTGAAGGAGAATGGCAAGAATCGTTCAAGCTAACAGGCGGGCCACAAACAGACAAATAACGGCACAGACCGGCATCTCACAACACACAACTCATCGATCCTTGTCACAGATGGTCTATTGCAGCGGACGACCACACCATGTTCCACTTCTATCAGCTAAAAAAGAGGCGGCTCCAGTGTGCATGCGATCACCAACGCTGGACATTTGAGAAGTGGGGAAAAAACGGCCTGGTCCGACAAATCCCAGGTCCTGCTGATGGCAGTTAGGATTTGGCATGAGTCAATGGACCCAGGCTAGTGGCGACGGTGTATCGCGTCAGCATGGACCAACATACCTGTGGAACGTTTCCGACTTGTAGAATCAGTGCCCCTGATAATTCAGGCTTTCTGGAGGCAAAGGTAGATCCGACCCGGTACTAGATGGGAAATATCGTAAGTTTATTTTTGAAGTGTCTGTCCTATATCTGAGAGAGAAAGATCTGTAGTTTGTTGATACATTTAACCCTTTTTTAGGCACTAAACTACTTTCATATATACAGTGCATTCGGGAACATATTGAGTCCCCTTTACTTTTTCCACATTTTGTTATGCCTTATTCTAAAATGTGTTAAATACATTTTTCCCCTCTGTCTACACACAATACCCCATCATGACAAAGTGAAAAAAGGTTTAGAATGTTTTGCAAATGTATTAAAAATACCTTATTTACATAAGTATTCAGACCCTTTGCTATGAGACTCAATTGAGCTCAGGTGCATCCTGTTTCCATTGATCATCCTTGATGTTTCTACTTATTGAAGTCCACCTGTAGTAAATGCAATTGATTGAACATGATTTGGAAAGGCACACCTGTCTATATAAGGTCCCACAGTTGACAGTGCATGTCAGAGCAAAAACCAAGCCATGAGGTCGAAGGAATTGTCCGTAGAGCTCTGAGATAGGGTTGTGTCGGCACAGAACTGGGGAATGGTACCAAAACATTTCTGCAGCATGAAAGGTCCCCAAGAACTTAGTGGCCTCATCATTCTTAAATAGAAGACGTTTGGAACCACCAGGTCAAACTGAGCAATCTGGGAGAAGGGACTTGGTCAGGGAGGTTACCAAGAACCCTATGGTCACTCTGACAGAGCTCCAGAGTTCCTCTGTGGAAATGGGAGAACCTTCCAGAAGGACAACCACCTCTGTAGCAGTCGACCAATCAGGCCTTTATGGTAGAGTGGCCAGACGGAAACCACTCCTCAGTAAAAGGCACATGACAACACGCTTGGAGTTTGCCAAAAGGCACCTAAAGGACTCTGACCATGAGAAACACTGTTCTCTGGTCTGATGAATCCAAGAATGAACTCTTTGGCCTGAATGCCAAGCGCCACATCTGGAGGAAACCTGGCACCATCCCTACGTTGAAGCATGGTGGTGGCAACCGCATGCTGTGGGGCTGTTTTTCAGCGGCAGGGGCTGCCAGACTAGTCAGGATTGAGGGAAAGATGAACAGAGCAAAGTACAGACAGATCCTTGATGTCAACCTGCTCCAGAGCATACAAATATTTTCACTAGTGTATTGTTTCATTAGTATGTGTGTGTGTGTGTATATGTGTATATATATATATATTTAACGAGGCAAGTCCGTTAAGAACAAATTCTTATTTTCAATGACTGCCTAGGAACTGTGGGTTCAGGGGCAGGAGCAACAGATTTTTACCTTGTCAGCTCGGGGATTAGATCTTGCAACCTTTCGGTTACAAGTCCAACACTCTAACCACAGGTGCCTTCGCCATAACTGCATCCTCTTTAGCGGCTTTGAACAACTGCTTTGAACAACATATTGCCACAGACAATGAACGCAGCATTATTTGAAATTGTTCTGAAAAGTGGAGGGGGAAAAAAATGTATCAAACTTGGTGTGACTGGTTCAGTGCGTCAAATTCAGATTTTGTTTTGGGGGGGGGGGTTCCTTGCCAATCTGAAACTTCTTAATTTGTATAGTCGACTAATATTTAGAGGTCATGGATAATAATAATGCTACTGATAACGTAATGTAATAGTGAAGTTTCAGAGAAAAGCCACGTTTTCTTTTGTCTGATATACGCAAATGCCCCCCCAGCCAATTACCGTAACTTAAATTTCAAGACCATCACAGCCCTATTCACAACTGGTGACAGGATATGCTGAGAAGGGCAAATTAGCAGATATTAGGCCCTTAGGCTACAGCATACAACATTTCTTGTAGGTTCATGCTCTACAACATCCGCAGAGTACGACCCTGCCTCACACAGGAAGCAGCGCAGGTCCTAATCCAGGCACTTGTCATCTCCCGTCTGGATTACTGCAACTCGCTGTTGGCTGGGCTCCCTGCCTGTGCCATTAAACCCCTACAACTCATCCAGAACGCCGCAGCCCGTCTGGTGTTCAACCTTCCCAAGTTCTCTCACGTCACCCCGCTCCTCCGCTCTCTCCACTGGCTTCCAGTTGAAGCTCGCATCCGCTACAAGACCATGGTGCTTGCCTACGGAGCTGTGAGGGGAACGGCACCTCAGTACCTCCAGGCTCTGACCAGGCCCTACACCCAAACAAGGGCACTGCGTTCATCCACCTCTGGCCTGCTCGCCTCCCTACCACTGAGGAAGTACAGTTCCCGCGCAGCCCAGTCAAAACTGTTCGCTGCTCTGGCCCCCCAATGGTGGAACAAACTCCCTCACGACGCCAGGACAGCGGAGTCAATCACCACCTTCCGGAGACACCTGAAACCCCACCTCTTTCAGGAATACCTAGGATAGGATAAAGTAATCCTTCTCACCCCCCTTAAAATATTTAGATGCACTATTGTAAAGTGGCTGTTCCACTGGATGTCTTAAGGTGAACGCACCAATTTGTAAGTAGCTCTGGATAAGAGCGTCTGCTAAATGACTTAAATGTAATGTAAATGTAGCATAGCTTCTATACATTTTAATTGCTTACTATATGTGCAGGCTACACACAACCTCTCGACGCAGTTATGGTAGATAACGTTCAATCTCCAGCTCACATTGAAATCCCCAAACTAACGTGTGACACTGGCAGAGGCTCAAAATATAAACCGTTGCTAATCACAGAAGTGCTTGAGGAAATGTACATTTGCAACATTGTTTCATGATGTTATGCTAACAAAAGCAAGCGCATTGTGGGCCATTTGGTTAGATTTGCGATCAACTGCGATATGTGTGGTGCTGAATCTCCGCTGGCCTAGGGTTACTATTAGTTTATCTGATTTATTTAGGGGATCATCTGCGTCACCACAAACGGGTTATCGTAAAAATAAGCCAACAAGCTGTCTGACATATTTTTTGGGGAAATATTAAACCCTACTCAATGTGTGTGTTTCTCATTTAGATTGGTGTGAACGTGCCCATCCCCGTCCCCCTTCCCATGTTCTCCTTCACCGGCTCCAGAGGTTCCTTCAGAGGCGACACCAACTTCTACGGCAAACAGGTTAGCTCACAACAACCTGCACAAGCCCACAACTGTTTCTCGCCCATGGTTTTTTATCATATGACCATATTGGTCCTAATTGAATAGTTTCTGCAGTCAACTGTACAGTATGAGGTGCCAATTTTCTAGTGTTGACTGTCTGCGCCTCTTCTCTGTGTTGTCTCTACAGGGCATCCAATTCTACACTCAGGTCAAGACGGTTACATCACAGTGGAAGGCCGACGACGCCACCACGAAGAGCCCAGCCGTTACCATGCCGACCATGGGACGCTAAAACGGAACGTACACTTGTTAATGTGGTGTTCTCTACCTGGCACAACGTTCCACATACTGACTGACATGCGTTAACATTCAGAAGGGGTTAGCAGCCATGGGGTACGAACAACTGATGTCTTACAGTCATGGAATATGTTTTATACCGAGTGTACTATATGAGAAATGTTTTTGTATTTGAGTTTGACCCTGTTACTGAAATTGCTTCCGGTAGGGTGATGGCAGATTTGAATCTGAAATGTACTGTTACTGTAGCAACAAATCCTCTGTTCAAGCACTAGTCATATGCTGACCCTGGGAGTCGCATTGGAAGGATGTACTAGGTGGAATGCAATGGGTGAGAGAAGGCCGGTAGCAGCTAGTCTAGTGGTTAGAGTGTTGGGTCAGTAACCGAAAGGTTGCTGGATCGAATCCCCGAGCTGACAAGGTAAAAATCTGTTGGCTGCCCCTGAGCAGGCCATCATTGTAAATAAGAATTTGTTCTTAACTGACTTGCCTAGTTAAGGTTACATCTGAAAAATATTTTATTTTTAAAATCTAAGATGTTACTCCGCTTGCATCTTAACTACAACTATTAGGAGGGGAAGAGCGGGACACCATAGATAAACGGCTTCACCCAGTCCCTTGTGGGCATTAATGTTCCCAATCTGTGAAACGGAGACACTAGCTAGGTTTCCATCCAATTGGCGATCGATTGTATGCAGATTTTAGAATATTCGCATCAATGTGAATTTTCTCACCAGAGATGTTTCCATCACTTTGACTTGTTGCCGATTTAAAAGGCTGTGGGTTATGATGTAGTGCACATTAAAAAATAACTTTTGCAGTTAAATTCCCATGTACCGAATAAAACAAAATACATTGATTTCCATCGCATTTAACTCTGATGGATTTGTCACATCAAATGTAGCATTATATAGCGAATGTGCCCACTCCGGTTTTGGCACGTGCGCTCTAGCCAACAGTTTGCAGTGCGGATACAGCCGACAACATGAGATTATTATGGACAAAGGAGTGAGATTGACAAAAATAAACTGCAGCCAAGCATTGATCATCATGTCACAATCTTCATTTTTATTCGAAAGGAGCATCAATCTCATCACCGTGCACTTCCATCCACCATGTGAAGTTCACTTATTTCATCTGTAGCCCAGGGGCGTAGCAATAAATTTTTTTTTTGGATAGGCCTAGAAAAATTTGGATACGCATTTTTTATTTTTTTTCTACTTAATTTATCTTGCGACTTGCACCATATATTATTTTGTAATACAATCGTTTTATACTAGTGCATAGTACCTAGAGCAACCTCGTTGCATATACAAATAATGACCTATCCCAGCATATTAAAATAAAACTAACTTTAGAACAGTTGCCAATTTGCCAACAACAAACTCCTCTTCAGACACACTTTAATCTCGATGGGAAAACAGCCTATATTTGATGTTACAATGTATACCACGGTGGGCAGTAGTATTATAAAATGGTACCGAACCTTTAGTAGACATAAATCATAAGTAGAGGTCGGCCGATTAATTAGGGACGATTTTTCACAATTTCAAAACGATCGGTAATCGGCATTTTTGGACACCAATTATATTGCAATCCACGAGGAGACTGCGTGGCAGGCTGACCACCTGTTACTGAGTGCAGGCAGCAAGGAGCCATGGGAAATTGCTAGCTAGCATTAAACTTATCTTATAAAAAAACTATCTTAACATCAATAGTTAACTACACATGGTTGATATTACTAGTTTAACTAACTTGTCCTGCGTTGCATATAATCAATGCTGTGCCTGAAATGGTCACTTCTCTTGCGTTCAGTGAAAGCAGAGTCGGGGTATATGCAGCAGTTTGGGCTGGCTGGCTCGTTGCGAACTGTGTGAAGACCATTTCTTCAAAGACCGTAATAGATTTGCCAGAATTTTACATAATTATGACAATATTGAAGGTTGTGCAATATTTAGACTTAGGGTTGCCACCCGTTTGATAAAATACGGAACGGTTCCGTATTTCACTGAAAGAATAAATGTTTTGTTTTCAAAATGATAGTTTCTGGATTTGACCATATTAATGACCTTGTGTTTTATTATGTTAAGTCTATAATTTGATATTCGATAGAGCAGTCTGACTGAGCGATGGTAGGCAGCAGCAGGCTGGTAAGCATTCATTCAAACCGCACTTTCCTGCATTTGCCAGCAGCTCTTCGCAATGCACAGCTCTGTTTATGACTTCAAATCTATCAACTCCCGAGATTAGGCTGGCAATACTATAGTGCCAATAGTCAAAGGTCTATGAAATACAAATGGTATAGAGAGAAATAGTCCTATAATTCCTATAATAACTACAACCTAAATGTTCTCAACTGAGAATACTGAAGACTCGTGTTAAAAGGAACCACCAGCTTTCACATGTTCTGAGCAAGGAACTTAAACGTTAGCTTTTTTACATGGCACATATTGCTTTCTTCTCCAACACTGTGTTTTTGCATTATTTAAACCAAATTGAACATGTTTCATTATTTGAGACAGAATAGATTTTATTTATCATCAAATCAAATTGATTTATATAGCCCTTCGTACATCAGCTGATATCTCAAAGTGCTGTACAGAAACCCAGCCTAAAACCCCAAACAGCAATCAATGCAGGGGTAGAAGCACAGTGGCTAGGAAAATCTCCCTAGAAAGGCCAAAACCTAGGAAGAAACCTAGAGAGGAACCAGGCTCTGAGGGGTGGCCAGTCCTCCTCTGGCTGTGCCGGGTGGAGATTATAACAGAACGTGGCCAAGATGTTCAAATGTTCATAAATGACCAGCATGGTCAAATAATAATAATCACAGTAGTTGTCGAGGGTGCAACAAGTCGGCACCTCAGGAGTAAATGTCAGTTGGCTTTTCATAACTGATCATTAAGAGTATCTCTACCACTTCTGCTGTCTCTAGAGAGTTGAAAACAGCATGTCTGGGACAGGTAGCACGTCTGGTGAACAGGTCAGGATTCCATAGCCGCAGACAGAACAGTTGAAACTGGAGCAGCAGCACGGCCAGGTGGACTGGGGACAGCAAGGAGTCCTCATGCCAGGTAGTCCTGAGGCATGGTCCTAGGGCTCAGGTCCTCCGAGAGAGCGAAAGAAAGAGAGAATTAGAGCATACTTAAATTCACACAGGACACCGGATAAGACAGGAGAAGTACTCCAGATATAACAAACTGACCCTAGCCCCCTGACACATAAACTACTGCAGCATAAATACTGGAGGCTGAGACAGGAGGGGTCAGGAGACACTGTTATATTACGCTAAAATAAGTGTTCATTCAGTATTGTAATTGTCATTTATTACAACTATATATATATATATAAAAAAAATTGTCCGATTAATCGGTATAGACTTTTTGGTCCTCCAATAATCGGTATCGGTATTGAAAAATCATAATATGGTGATGATTTCATCATAATCCAATGTATCTGTCAGTTCCACCTCCAAAAGACAGCAAACTGAAGTGGTTCAGCCAGCCGCTTGTCATTGATGTGCGAAGACGATTTTTAAAATCCTAGTTGTGTCTCCACACTGCATGATGTCATTGGAAGTGTGACAATGATCCTTAACAGAGTTTATATTAGGGAAAATATCATCAGGGCAGCTGTCGAGTACACTCATTATGGAGGAAAAGTCACTCTTTCCCATGTTCATTTTGCGACTCAACTGCTGAATAAAAACAGTGAATTCAGAATCCTCAATTGATATTGCATAATGATCGCATGTGGTTTGCAGCTGCTCTTTAAGGCCGCAGGTTTGGTAGTCTTTGGAAAAAGCTGCCGCTTGCATGATTTGTATGTGTATTCTTGAAATCTTGAGTTCAACTCGGTAATCTGTCTGTCTAGAATATTGTTACAAAGTTGCCTCAGGTCACTGTCACTCTTGATGCTGAATGTTTTCCCTAATGAAGTTGACTACACTGTAATCAGCGGTTTCCATAAACCCAACAGCATTTTCTTTAATCATTCTACAATGAATGTATCGGATGCACACATCAATAAGTTCTCGTTTAGGTTGATCTTCATTAATCTGCTAGTATGGCAAAATACGTGGAAGGCACAGAATGAACTTAATCTTTTATCCTCCACAGTAACAATGATGCTGTAACTCATTCTGAATTTCGGGGCTCATAAGCGTGGCATTGCGAGGTAGCCCATTAAAAACTTATTTGGGATCTGTGTCCCTTCCACTGGACGGTTTAGCTAATGTAGGCTAATGTGATTAGCATGAGGTTGTAAGTAACAAGAACATTTCCCAGGACATAGACATAGCTGATATTGGTAGAAAGCTTAGATTCTTGTTAATCTAACACGCACTGTCCAATTTACAGTAGCTATTACAGTGAAAGAATACCATGCTATTGATTTAGGAGTGCACATTTTTTAACAAAGTTATTAATAAACAAAAGTCTTGATACATTTTGAACAGAAATGCAATGGTTCATTGGATCAGCCTAAAACGTTGCACATACACTGCTGCCATCTAGTGGCCAAAATCTAAGTTGCACATGGGCTGGAATAATACATTATGGCCTTTCCCTTGCATTTCAAAGATGGTACAAAACAATACAAAACTGTTTTTTTTTATTTTGTATTATCTTTTACCAGATCTATATTATCCTACATAACTTTCACATTTCCACAAACTTTAAAATGTTTCCTTTCAAATGGTACCAAGAATATGCATATACTTGCTACAAGGCAGTTAGATTTGGGCATGTCATTTTAGGTGAAAATTGGGGAAAAGGGGCAGATCCTTAGGCCTGTTTTCTATTTCTGAGTCATACTTTGAGATGAAATTTAAGATTTCAAAAAAATTACCATAGATTGCCTCTTCAGTTTCTCTATGCCCTCTGAGTGGAATATCCTGCTTTGCACACATTAAAACAATATCTATGACCACTTTAACGTGCACTTTTTTCTATAAAATCCATGTTTGCATCACCATGCATTTGGTTCAACACAGTCCCACGACTTCTAGGCCCATGGGTCGCCTTGTAGGATTCACATATTGAAAGGGCACGAACATGTAATTTGCTATTCTCGTGTTTGCAGCAAACATTTCTTGCGAGTTTCCAGTTTTTAAATCCTTCTCATATAAATCTGAATTCGACATTTGCCCCAGGAAAGTGCCTATAAAACTTACAATAAATTATATATTTCACTTTACTATACTCAATCCACACGAACTGGTCATAACATCTTGAAGAGAAGCTGCATAATTTGCCAGCTTTTGGGAACTTTGCTAGCTTTTGGTTGACAGGCTGGTTCATCAACGGGAGACAAATCTGTCGGTGGACCTACTGCTGGTTCACCGCAGCATCAATAACGAGAGGAGACCGTGGGGTAGGCAAGCATGCCTGGCTCAACGTGGCATTGGCGGTTGTGATTGCGGTTGTTTCAATCCTGGCGCCACCTGTTAAATGTTTCATTCTGGAAGCTATCGGTAGATTGATCCAAATTATTTTCTGGCACACACTCCTTTTACACATTCCATTTGGTTTACCATTGATATAACTACTAAATTGCCTTAGCTGGTGAGTCGATTCGAGTAAACTAGCGTGGTAGAGTGTACTAGCTTATGCGCTACAAAGGTTAGCCATGTGACGTTGGCAGGTTGTTGCGGTAAACCATCGTATGACATTTTTTTTAGGCCTGTCACTGGCTGCGCGACTGCTGTAAACAGCATGTTTTCTTGAGTGGTAGTGGAAGGACCACGCAACATATCACGTTATTCCAAGTTTACTGCGATATAATGGCTATTATATTCATATTTGCGCATAAAGACGTTTCCACCGGCATTTCTAATATAACTAATTGTACAGATACGAAAACATCTCACCTTAACCAGTGTATTTTGTTTTGTCGACATTTGGAAAGTTTACTGACATTTTGCTGTTTCCATCATGTTTTTTATCCGAAATGTGCATTATTCACATAAAAATGTTTAATGGGATTTCTACAAATGTATTTTGTGCTGACAGGTCTCTGTTAGTATTTCAGTGAGTATACATTACAATAATACAATTTGTGATGTTTAGTGCCTAGACTTCTGCTCCCGAGTGGCGCAGCAGTCTAAGGCACTGCCTCTCCGAGCTAGAGGTGTCATTACAGACCCTGGTTCTGTTCCAGGCTGTATCGCAACCGGTCGTGATTGGGAGTCCCATAGGGCGGTGCACAATTGGCCCCGCGTTGTTAGGGTTTGGCCGGGATAAGAATTTGTTCTTAACTGACCTGCCTAGTTAAATAAAGATAACATAAACATGATGCAATGATGCACCCTGTTTTACATGGAATAAAGATTTCCCTTGAATACTGCTGCTAAAGACACTTCTTCCTATGCCTCATCGATATTGCAACTATAACTAAGTATAACAGATTCATGCTCTCTCAAGCATGAATCTGGGGGAAACAAGTTTTGTTGAGAAGTTGTACATTTACGAGTCAGACACCTTTTAGAGCCACCCTTTGATGAGTGGTTAAGCTTTGTGGTCCCTGAAGTTCTTGATTATATGTTCTTTGGGCCACAGAATAACACATGCGACTGGTAGGTTATATGGATGTTTGCATTTTGTAACTTACATAAATGGAACTTCATAAACAAGCTTTGACAAGGCTTTGCTGTTGTTAAAGTACAGAATTAGACATGGATGTAAATGTTTATCATAAACATTTGACAACACTAGGTAGTCAGATTACCTTGGGGTTTGCAATGTTTTTTTGGCTACAGAGCTTGCTTTTCTATTCATCAATAGCGGAGTCCTGACCAGGGCACAGAGATTTTCCTAGCAATCCTAAATCTGCTGTCTGGTGGCTATTTTGGTTGTGAAAACCCTTTCATGTAGACATTGTGAACAGTAAAGCGGCAGAGTTTCAAACTTTAAGCAATAAAACTGGTAATTGGCTGGCTAAGAAATTCCTATGTTTTGACAGACAGACCATGGTACTTGTTGCAAAATCCCAACAATAGAAATATGCTTCTGCTGTGCTGGCACAAAACTAATTACAGTGAGTTTCCCTTGACTGCATTGAACATGCTGAAAATTGGTATTGTGGGTTGATTATTTCGTTTCCTCAGCATGTTCATTCTTTCGGGATTAACCTTTACGGTCTTTATTTACATTGTCAGCAAGATTACCTTAATGTATGGAAAACAACAATCTACATGAGAATTATACAGTTTTCTTTGATCAGTGGTTTGACAGATGCCGCGGGGGGGGGGGGCACTTTTCTCCGACTGGGGAAAAATCGTTTTCAACGGTCAACCAACTCGGAATTCCAAGAGGGAAATTCTGTCATCTTTCTGGAGCTCTAACTGTCCGACCTGAAGATCACCAACGTCATGATTTTACCTGCTTTTTTTTCTTTGAGTTCCCAATTGTTTTGCAGCATGTTGTTTTATATTTGATTTTTAAAAATATATATATTTTTATTAACAACAAATCAATACAGGAAGTACATGTGGGAACACAAGTATATATAAATAATATACAAAGGACAATTGGGCTAGGGGGTAAAATATTACATTACACAAGGACCTTTAAGGGACATACATACACTTATTATTCTAACAGCTTTTTTGTTAGTAGAGTATTTAATTGTCTTAAAATACAGTTCAATTTCCTTTTGTAAGGTAAGAAAATGTGGTGTTTTGTTTGTAAATTTACATTTGTGAATATGAAATCTGGCCGAAAGAATAATGAAATTAATTACATAAACAATGTTCAGCTTATTTCTATCGTAGGCAAAGAATCCAAGCAGTACATCTCTCCACAACAGTGTAAGATTTTCATAAATGTGTTCAATTATAAATCTACTGATGTTTTGTCATAGTTTTCTTACATGAATACAATGCCAAAGAAGATACAACACTGTTTCTGGGTGGTCATTACAAAAGGAGCAATTAGAGTTGATGTTTTCCTTAAACTTCTTCATGTAGTGGTTGGCAGGATAATATTTATGAATAATTTTGTTCACAAGTAGGTACGTGTGTTGCAACATTGTTGTTTTGCAGCATCAATAGGGCGTGGAGCCATGAGGTCACGTTCATGAGCACAACATTGATGACGTAGGTACGCCCTCCAGTTTAGCTGTAGCAGGTGGATGTTGACATGAATAGTAAAATGATTAGCTAGCTAGATATGCATTTTTTCTTATGGCTGTGACGACCTGTATTGCCCGAGAAGAAATGTTTATCATTTTGTTTTATTTGCAGTACATTTTGTGGTCTCTTCGGGAAAAAGTCACTGGTTAGCCCAGTTAGATAGCTAGCACGTTTAGCTGTCAATTGGTAAATCGTGCAACGGCATGGGTCAACTGCTGTCAGAAATGAGCTCAATATAAACTTTTGTGCCTATTTTATTCCCAGCATTTATTTACACAACATGCCACTATATAGGTAGCAGCTATCGTTTCTTTATTTGCATGCAGTGTAAGTTAGCTAGCTAGCACAAAAATGTGTTAAATAAAGAAATGTAGGCGAGTCGACAAGGCAGGACCATGACATTATCAGAGGTAAACTGGCTTTGGCAGCCAAAACAGTCAAATGCTCCCTCTAAACATAAATCGATTCTCAATTGCGATATGGTTCTAGAAACATAAGATCTACTTTCATAACACGTCGAAAAATAATTTCACAAATGCAAAATATACACTACTGTGCTCTGTTTTAGTTCAGTTCAGTTACAACACTTCTGGCGTCCTTTCATTACACACAGGCGTTTGGTGACGCTATAGTTTACTAGAACGGGTCAACAAGCGCTGTAACATGGACATGTGGGAACCCTAACGCTATACAGGTGTGTGTCGTAATTCAACAATTTGTTTAATGAAAAATCTTTCTGGATTATAGTAAATTTCCAAAGGTTTTCAAAATCGCATTGGAAACAAGCATTATTAAAGTGTAGACAAAATTTCGGGATTATTGTACACAATCCCATGCAGTCTTCAATGCATCAACTGAGAACCAAAGAGGAAGCCCTCTGGTGAACGGTGGCTAGCAGCTAGCTATCATAGTCTTGGGAATTTGACAGCACTGCACTGGAAATTTGAACAGAGTAGCCTTTTAACCTCCTTTTTTAAACAGGATCAGTACAGAACTGTTTATATTTTTGACAGCTGCAGCGTTGTGGTTTCACTTGCAATACTGTAGGTTTTCCATGGGGTTAGTTTATATAACATGAGGTTATAACATGTTTATTCACTATTAAAAACCAATAACACATTCCTTTAAACAAGGTCAATCAATCAAGTGTATTTTATAAAGCCCTTTTTACATCAGCAGTTGTCAAAAAGTGCTTTACAGATACCCAGCCTAAAACCCCAAAGAGAAAGCAATGCAGACAGAAGCAAAGTGTCTAGGAAAAAAATCCCTAGAAAGCAGGAACCTAGGAAGAAACCTACAGAGGAACCAGGCCCGCTTTTCTGGCTGTACCGGAACCGTTTTCAGTATACGTGGCCAGATCGTTTTTCAAGATGGACTGCATGGACAGGAGAGAGAGCATCTGAATTTCTCACAATAGTCTATAGTATTTGTCACACATATGATAGTTGGTTCTTTTTATTTTATTTGTATTTATTTAACCTTTATTTAACGAGGCAAGTCAGTTAAGAACTCATTTTAATTTACATTGACGGCCTACCCCGGCCAAACCCTAACCCGGACGACGCTGGGCCAATTGTGCACCACCCTATGGGACTCCCAATCACGGCGGGTTGTGATACAGCCTGGAATCAAACCAGGGTCTGTAGTGACGTCTCTAGCACTGAGATGCAGTGCCTTTAGACCGCTGAGCCACTTGGGCGAAACAGTTGTAAGGGGAGTACTATACATTTGTCTAACAATCTTGCTTGGTGGAAGTGTCAACGTCATCCTCCAGAAGGCTCCCTTCTGATTGGTGAATGGCTAGTTAGGGTGTGGTTAAAGTGCATATAACTGTATGCTATTGCTTTGGGGCTCTTCTGTTGGTTGTTGCTTCTAGTTGGGACCTTGTGTCATCTATCCAGTTAGGTCAGGACTCAGGAGCAGTGTCAATTATCTAGCGTGCTGTTGGCTAAACTAAACTTTCCTCTGCATGACTGCCTCAGTGTCCACTCTCCTGTTAGTTGAGTTGACTAAGATACCCTTCAGTCCCTCAGTTTTAGCCTAATCCTCCTGGCCTCGTACCCATCAGAGGGACACTCATTTCCTACTCCTTCCCAAGAGATGTCTTCCCAAGCTTCTCTCCGACCTGCGGTGGTCCTGTCACTGGTTCTGGTTGTGTGGGCTCTGACAGGGCTGACCCATGCCCAGCCCAAGGCTTCTGTCCTGGACTTCTCAGCCAGCCTGGGTAACCTCCTCCCAAGCCTCAGCCGACCAGCCAACTCCAGCCGGATCTTCTACGGGGTAATGTTTGACGCTGGCAGCACTGGCACACGCATCCACGTCTATACCTTCATACAGAAAGACCCTGGTGAGTTATGCTAAAACTCTACTGGAGAGAGAGGAGGTGTTTAGATGCTCCCTGATGTGTTACTCTGCGCAATGTAGTGCTATTGAATTGCCCGTTTAGTTCAAGCAAAATTGAATTGGTATATTATTAAATGCTCATCCATAAACATAACTCTATGCACATCTTCATAAAACATTGTTCATGTTGGCAAATTGTAAATTAAATGCTTATTGCTCCAAGTGGATTTTGTCATCTCAATTGTATGTTTTTTTTTGTTGTTGACGGATCGTTCATGTGTAACTTTGTCTGACAGAGGAGTTACCAGTGTTGGATAATGAGATGTTCCATTCCATCAAGCCTGGTCTGTCAGCATATGCAGACATGCCTGAAATGGTGAGACAGCAGTGGTTGTAATTGTCGATGCAGCAAGTGGTATTCAAATATTTCAAAAACACTTAAAATGGCTTGAGTCCCTAAAATGCACATCATAATCATCATCTCCACCACCACATTATCTCCCCAGGGTGGGTACACAGTGAGGCAGCTTCTGAAAGTGGCTAAGAAAACCGTCCCCCGGCTAGAATGGAAGAGAACCCCGCTGGTCTTGAAAGCTACAGCAGGACTCAGGCTGCTGCCCTCAGAGAAAGCCCAGGCTCTACTGGAACAGGTAGGGGTGGGAGCTAGGCCACTCCTAGATCTGATAGGGGGCTGGAGCACTACTAAATCAGGTATGGCACTGCCATAGGTGTTGACACCGCATTCACCCTTTCTACTGTCATCTCACTGTCTTCCCACTCCACCCCACAGGTGCAGGATGTTTTTGATGAATCTCCCTTCTTCGTCCCAGACGATAGCGTCAGCATAATGAATGGTACAAATGAAGGTAAAATCTCGTCTACCCATAACCCGTACTCTTCCTCCAGTCAGAGCTATTCATCAGCACACCAGAGGCAGGCTTCAGCAGTGCTCGCGTCTTGGTGGCATCAGTCACTGTTCTCCTTCGACAGCTTGCTGTACACTTTCTTAACCCCGATCTGTTATGATGACGCTGTAGAAAAAGAGGGTTGTTGTTGTTAGTCTGTCTTGGTTACACCTCAAAAAGGTGTAATTATGTGGTGAATGGATTTCGTGGTTTACCAAACCTTGTGTGGTGTAATTGATTTGTCAGCATTTTGTCTCAAATGATAGCCCTCTTACACAAACTAATGTCAAACTAATGCTTATGCATGTCAAACAAGGGATGAGTTAACTGCACTAAACTGCACTGTCAGATCAGTATTACCCTCACTTGAATTATACTTTTTTGTTCTTGTAGGAATCTTGGCGTGGGTTACTGTGAACTTTTTGACAGGTGAAGCTTGTAACTTTTTGTCATAGTACATATTGTAATGCATTATTGTCACTTTTCAAAAATTTTGTTTAGGCTATTATATTATCAGGTTGTAGGGTCAGCTATAAACAGGTAACTGCCAAAATAATGGAAACACAGTAAAAGAGGGAAACAAAGTATGTATATTGAAAACAAGTGCTTTCACACAGGTGTGGTTCCTGAGTTAATTAAGCAATTATCATCTCATCATGCTTAGGGTAATGTATAAAAATTCTGGGCAGGCCATTATTTTTGCTACCATGGTTATGGCACCATAGGATGACAATGCCCCCATCCAAAGGGCACGAGTAAACAATATGCCATTGCATTATCAGACACCAGTTCTCAACCCAATTGAACACTTATGGGAGATTCTGGAGCGGCACCTGAGAGGTTTTCCATCACAAACAAAACACTAAATAATAGAATTTCTCATGGAAGAATGGTGTTGCATCCCTCCAATAGAGTTTCGGACACTTGTAGAAACTATGACAAGGTGCATTGAAGCTGTTCTGGCTCGTGGGGGCCCAACACACTATTAAGACGCTTTATGTTGGTGTTTCGTTTATTTTGGCAGTTACTTGTATATACACATAAATCAGACAGCTAACTCCCACCGTCTTCAGAGGGAACTTGTCAATAAAGTTGGTTCAAATGTGAAGCATGTTATTTTAGGTCACCTGTATGCTGAGACCAGGAAGACAGTGGGGATTCTGGATCTGGGGGGAGGATCGACTCAAATCACTTTTCTTCCTAAATCCAAGGTTAGTGTCCATTTGTACAAGTTGATTCATTTTCAATATTGTGTTTCTATATTGTGTTAACAGTTTTTATTGGAATGGTAATAACATTTATTGATAGATTTTTCCTGTGCAGAAAACCATTGGAAGTTCTCCTGATGACTACATTGCCAGAATTGACATGTTCAACTCGACATATGAACTCTACACTCACAGGTATACAATCTATATCCACTGATGCAGCAAGTATAAACAGTAATATTTCTTTGTAACAAATCCGTAAGGTAGGTATTTGTAAAACTGTTTTCCAAGTAAGATTGATTGATTGATTGATTGAATTGACAGCTACCTGGGTAATGGACTGATGGCAGCTAGACTGGCAGCCCTAGGAGCATTGGGGGCAGACGGTACAGGGATTACATATTTTACATATCATCATCAGCATGTTATCTCCATTTAGACAATATAGGTTTCAGAACATGTATAAAATGTTTACTTTACCATGTTATTCATAGACCCCCATATATTTTTTTGTTACTTTACACCCCAGGGTTAGAGTGGAGAGTGTTCAAAAGCTCCTGCCTGCCTAAGAAGTTCAGAAAGGAGTGGAGCTTTGGAGGACTCACCTACATAGTCAGTGGGATACCTGATGGTGAGTCAGCCAACTCACTATCACTGCTACATTTACATTTACATTTAAGTCATTTAGCAGACGCTCTTATCCAGAGCGACTTACAAATTGAAGTACAGTCAAATATGTACCATAGTAGATCAACCTTGGAACGGTTCTTTGGATGGTAACACAAAACATAGCATGCTGAGGTACCTATCAATGTGTCCTCTATGCAGGATGGTAAGGTTTACCTGAGTTTGCTCATCGGGGTATTAGGTCTCGGGTGCTGTGGAGCAGTTTGTTACAAATGTGTGTGAAAAGTGCTATACACATGCATTTCATTGATTGATTGAAAACGTGTCATAATAGTATCCTGTTTCTGTCCCTGTCCCAGGTTATGTGGGATACAAGCTGTGTTACCAGGAGGTGTTGAAGGTGGTAAAGGGAATAGTTCACCAGCCCTATGAGTTGAAAGACACCAGTGTGTTCTACGCTTTCTCCTATTACTTTGACCTAGCCGTGGATGCAGGCCTTATTGGTGAGAGGAAGCACACACTATGACTTACACACAATACTTCAACCAAGCAGTGGAATTTTCAGTGAGAGGACACACACACACACACAGTTAGTATAATTACTCACTGCTAGAATTAGATTTATTCACCTCCCTCTCAACAGAGAAAAAAATACTAATTGCTGAGGTGATTGACTCCAGTGTTTTCCCTAGGATTTCTTTCAGCAGCAGTGGCAAAGTTAGAGGGTTGGTGGTTCATGGTAGGGGGAGGGGCCAATGAATGGTTTTAGGGCACATTTCCTGTAATTCTATACATTTTGCCATTGGGCAGAGGACATTTTAGTTTTAAAGCTAGTTTCCTGCAATTCTACAGGTTTTGTCCTGAGGCTGAGAGACAAATTTCAGTTTGAAATCATATTTGAAAATATATTGCGCCATTATATTTTCTACATACTATATCTGGTTTTAGTAGTTTAAGTTTACACTTCAATATTTTACCATCCCCAAATATATATTTTCTTGCATTGGTGGCAACGATTTTGCAGTGGCGTGCTGCTGCTAAATGCATTTACAGTTGAAGTCGGAAGTTTACATACACTTAGGTTGTAGTCATTAAAACTCGTTTTTCAACCACTCCACAAATTTCTTGTTAACAAACTATAGTTCGGCAAGTCGGTTAGGACATCTACTTTGTTCATGACACAAGTAATGTTTCGAACAATTGTTTACAGACAGATTATTTCACATATAATTCACTTTATCACAATTCCAGTGGGTCAGAAGTTTATGTACACTAAGTTGACTGTGCCTTTAAACAGCTTGGAAAATTCCCGAAAATGATGTCATGGCTTTAGAAGCTTCTGATAGGCTAATTGACATATTTTGAGTCAATTGGAGGTGTACCTGTGGATGTATTTCAAGGCCTACCTTCAAACTCATTACCTCTTTGCTTGACATCATGGGAAAATCAAAATAAATCAGCCAAGACCTCCACAAGTCTGGTTCATCCTTGGGAGCAATTTCCAAACGCCTGAAGGTACCACATTCATCTGTACAAACAATAGTACGCAAGTATAAACACCATGGGACCACGCAGCCGTCATACCGCTCAGGAACGAGACGCGTTCTGTCTCCTAGAGATGAACATACTTAATTCAATCACAGAACAACAGCAAAGGACCTTGTGAAGATGCTGGAGAAAACGGGTACAAAAGTGTCTATATCCACAGTAAAATTTGTCCTGTTGACATAACCTGAAAGGCCGCTCAGCAAGGAAGAAGCCACTGCTCCAAAACCGCCATAACAAAAGCCAGACTACGGTTTGCAACTGCACATGGGGACAAAGATCGTACTTTTTGCATAAATGTCCTCTGGTCTGATGAAACAAAAATAGAACTGTTTGGCCATAATGACCATTGTTATCTTTGGAGTAAAAAGGGGAAGCTTGCAAGCCGAAGAACACCATCCCAACCGTGAAGCACGGGGGTGGCAGCATCATGTTGTGGGGATTCTTTGCTGCAGGAGGGACTGGTGCGCGTCACAACATAGATGGCATTATGAGGAAGGACAATTATGTGGATATATTGAAGCAACATCTCAAGACATCAGTCAGGAAGTTAAAGCTTGGTCTTCCAAATGGACAATGACCCCAAGCATACTTCCAAAGTTGTGGAAAAATGGCTTAAGGATTGCAAAGTCAAGGTATTGGAGTGGCCATCACAAAGCCCTGACCTCAATCCCATAGAAAACTTGTGGGCAGATCTGAAAAAGCGTGTGCTAGCAAGGCCGACAAACCTGACTCAGTTACACCAGCTCTGTCAGGAGGAATGGGCCAAAATTCAGCAAACTTATTGTGGGAAGCTTGTGGAAGGCTACCTGAAATGTTTGACCCAAGTTAATCAATTTAAAGGCAATGCTACCAAATACTAATTGAGTGTATGTAAACTTCTGACCCACTGGGAATGTGATGAAAGAAATAAAAGCCTAAATAAATCCTTCTCTTTACTATTATTCTGACCTTTCACATTCTTAAAGTGGTGATATAACTGACCTAAGACAGGGAATTGTTACTGGGATTAAATGTCAGGAATTGTGAAAAACTGAGTTTACATGTATTTGGCTAAGGTGTATGTAAACGTCCGACTTAAACTGTAGGGGAAATACTGGACTCAGTGGTGCGTTAAAGATGTGGAGTTATTACAGTGGTGTCATTGGTTGTCGACTCAGTGAGTGAGATGAGAAAGGTTGCAGGCCCAATTGTTAGTATGATGGGGATGTACTGTGTAGCCCTGCTGTCATTATGAATGATAGTGTGATAGGTGTTTCTTTCTGATGGAAAGGTTAACGACCCCAATCGCTCCTCTCTTTCAGACAGGACCCAAGGAGGAATGCTGGAGGTCAGGGACTTCAAGAAGAGAGCTAAAGAGGGTGAGAACCAGATAAGCCCATATCATGATATGCATAGCAATGGATTTATCATTACTATTTAGTGAGAGACTTGCTTCTCTGCGCAGTGCACTTCAGACGTGCCGTGCATGGCAATGTATTATACCCATATCAGACTTACTGCGCTGTGTACTGGAGAAGTCTCATTGGCTGAAAGTGTCTTCCTCTCCTCTTTCCTTTACTGATCTGGAAATGGATTTTTGTTTCTTATTCCAGTGTGTAACAAGATGTCTAAGTACCGTCCGATCAGCCCCTTCCTGTGTATGGACATGACCTACATCACCTGTCTGCTCAAAGACGGCTTTGGCTTCAAGGAGAACACTGTACTGCAGGTGAGACAGTAAAGCCGTAATGCACAATAGTCCTTTTTGGCAAGTCAGTAAAGCAAAACAACACTTTTTAAAGACAGGATCAGTTCAAATGTTTTATTTATTTAAATAAATACAAAAAGACATGTTGAGTGATTTGGTGTGGGTTGTCTCTCTTCCCTAGCTGACTAAGAAAGTCAACAACGTGGAGACAAGCTGGGCTTTAGGTGCCACGTTCAACCACTTCCAGAACCTAAAGATCCACAGATAGACAAGGAGCCACGGGTCTGGGTGGGCAGGTGGGGAAAACCACTGGATTAGATGGTGCTCAAAAATAAATGGACTGAGGAACTATTGTTGTTTTAAACAGCCTTTGACCCTGCCTTATTGTGAATTGTAATGTCTTAAAAATATGCCTTGCATCTTTGACTTACTATTTGACTATCAAGATTCGACATTTCTGAGATAACATTACAATTGTTACAACTATTTTTGTTACCCAACACCTAAATGGTTGGTCCTATAGTTCAGTAGGTCTGTTGTTTTCATGTGACTGGTTGCTATAGCACAGTGGTCTCATATTATTTACATCTCTATTAAAGCACTGGGGGCTGTCGCTGACTGAAACGCCACTTAGTTGTGTTACTGTATAAAAGGTGGATATTTTGACCGTCTGTTTAATATCACTTGGGTGTGATCTTTATTTTCATTAAAAAAATAAACTGGTATGAGTGTGTGCTTTGCAAAAAAAGTGTGTTCAATTGTTCTACATGCAGCCCCCTGTGCATCAAATATTACTGTGCTTTAGTTCCAATAGCAGCTTGGGAGTTTGGAACTGATTTCAACGTTTCCTTTCTACTAATGATGGAGGGTGGAGCACATTTAATGACCTTTTCAAATAGTCTTACGTCAGCTATCAACTTGATTCATTTATGAATTAAGCTAAAAGCAACAGCCTTAATATTGTTTTACCAAACACTGCATGTTGAGCTTACACAGTTGATTTAGTACGTTTCACAATGACAAATCCAGGTAGCTACTTTCTTTTAATAAAACTCACGATTTGTATATCTGTCTTATTTCTTTGGAAAGTCACCTGATAGTTATTTGTATTTATAAACTACAGAAAACATATTTGTACAAGTTCTAGAACATTTCATACTGTCTTTCTCAAAATAAAACCCTTAGTAGCTAATTACAGATATCTACAGGGCTAAAAGTGAAGGATGCATCTATGTACAGAGAGCTTTGCCTCAAATGCCTGAGATTTGCCCAACAGACTTGACTACAATAGGGCCACCACATCCTCTGGGTATGTGTGGCTTGCTGTTGTCATGGTGACCAGGTCATGGGGTTGAGAGAGAACAACCACCGAGTCTGCCGAGCCTAGAAAGGAGGAGGAAAGGAAGAGGAGGATGGAAGGCATTAAATAACTAACATGGTCATAGGCTGTTCCCATGGTTTTGGACAAGAATATAACAGCGTCGCTAACTGTTGGAGAGTATCTGGGTTTTGCATTTGTGACGGGTTGTATGACAAGGTGTGAGAGTGTCTACCTTGGGCTCGCAGCATGGCATGGTGGACGTTAATTGGATCAACCCCTGTAGTCATGGTGACCATGGTGTCGACGGGCGACCCGTCGGCCTCCAGTAAACTGCTGTGTGTCAAAGCCTCCCCTGTCAATAACACACAGGGGACATACTGTACATTACAGGTATGTTTGTGTGCCATATTGAACTTTCCAGATGGAAAACAACGGGCTGGTTCCACACACACACACACACACACACACACACACCAAGGCTGCGGCTGAATTAGGTGCGTTTGTGCTGGGTTGGAACTGGAAGAAAGAACGCTCGTAACCAGGCTTGGAGACCACTAGCCTAGTTTGTGTGTGTGTGTGTGTGTTACCCGTTTCTCTGCCCTCGTTCCCCTGAGCCTCCTCTCCATGTCTCTTCCTCATGTGAACATTCCTGCTACCGCTCTGAGAGAACGTCTTCCCACAGATCCCACACTGGTGGGGCTTTTCTCCTGGAACATGATAACACATATCAGTGGTTGCATCTTAAATGGAACTCTATTCAGTGCACTACCTTTGCACATAAGGCCATAAGGCTCTGGTCAAAAGGAGTGCACTATATAGGGAATAGGGTGTCATGAGAGACAACCAGTGACACACACTGAAGCTAAAGTTATGTGTTTGTAGACAGTAAAACTCGATTTCCACATATTCAGTTGACATAGATAAACGAAGCTAACTGTTGTAATTTCACTATATATAGACTGAAAAGCTGAAACTGGCGTGTTGTTCTCACCTGAGTGTACGAGCATGTGTTTGCGTAGACTGGAGTACTCAGCGAAGGACCGACCACAACCATCTGCTTCACACAAGAAGGGCTTCTCCCCTGCAGACAACACACACACCTATGAATGATCACATGTTTCCCACACACACACACGCTTGAAGGCACATACAGTTTTAAGGCTTCTCACCTGTAGACAACACACACTGTTAGCACTGAGGTGGTGTGCCCTAGCAGGAAGACCACTTTGTGCAGCTCACCCTGCACTATCAGCTCCAATGTAAATAACATGAGTAAGTCTACTTCTGATAAGCTTCCAGTAAAGAATTAAAGACAATCAAGCAACCCAGAAATGTGCTAAGAAAATATCCCATATTAACATATGTAGCCTAAGAAGCAAGGTCCATGAAGTCAATAACTTGCTTGTTAACAGACGACATTCATATTCTGACTATCTCTGAAACTCACTTAGATAATACCTTTGATGGTACAGTGGTAGCAATACATGGTTATGACATCTCCCGAAAAGGGGCGATTTTGCAGTACAGGAATCACATTCCTGTAAAGCTTAGAGACGATCTAATGTTAAATAATGTTGAAGTAATATGGTTACAGGTTCATCTGCCTCACCTAAAGCCCATTATTGTGGGAAGCTGCTATAGACCACCAAGTGCTAACAGTCGGTATCTGGATAATATGTGTGAAATGCTTGATAACTAATGCTGCAGAAATGTGCTTTAAAGCAGTATCCAAATCCATAGGATGTAGTGATCACAATATAATAGCCATATCTAGGAATACCAAAGTTCCAAAGGCTGGGCCTAATATAGTGTATAAGAGGTCATACAATAAGTTTTGTAGTGATTCATATGTTGATGATATAGAGAATATTTGCTGGTCTATGGTGTGTAATGAGGAGCAACCAGAAGCTGCACTTGACACATGAAATTGCTTATTCCAATCACTGATAAGCACGCACCCATTAAGAAAATGACTGTAACAACTTAAATCGCCTTGGATTGATGAGGAATTGAAAAATTGTATGGTTGAGAGGGATGAGGCAAAAGGTATGGCAAATAAGTCTGGCAGCCCAACTGGCAAACGTACTGCAAATTAAGAAATCATGTAACTAAACAAAAATACAAATAAAATATAATATGAAACAAAGATCAATTATATAAAGAATGATAGTAAAAAGCTTTGGGGCACCTTAAATTAAATTTTGGGGAAAAAAGCCAACTCGGCTCCATCATTCATTGAATCAGCTGGCTCACAAACCCCACTGACATTGCAAACTACTTTAATTATTTTTTTCATTGGCAAGATAAGAAAACTTAGGGATGACATGACAGCAACAAATGCTGACACTACACATCCACGTATATCGGACCAAATTATGAAAAACAAGAATTGTACTTTGAATTCCGTAAAGTCAGTGTGGAAGAGGGGAATTTTTTTAATGTTGTCCATCAACAATGAAAAGCCACCGTGGTCTGACAATCTGGATATAAAATTACTGAGGATAATAGCAGACGATATTGCCACATCTTCAGTTTAAGCCTACTAGAAAGTGTGTGCCCTCAGTCAGGCCTGGAGGGAAGCGAAAGTTCTTCCACTACCCAATAGTAGTAAAGCCCCATTTACTGGCTCAAATAGCCGACGAATCACCCTGTTACCAACCCTTAGTAAACTTCTGGAAAAAAAAAAATATTTGACCAGATAGCATTGTATTTCACAGTAAACTACCACTGAGGAAGTACAGTTCCCGCGCAGCCCAGTCAAAACTGTTCGCTGCTCTGGCCCCCCAATGGTGGAACAAACTCCCTCACGACGCCAGGACAGCGGAGTCAATCACCACCTTCCGGAGACACCTGAAACCCCACCTCTTTCAGGAATACCTAGGATAGGATAAAGTAATCCTTCTCACCCCCCCCCCCTTAAAAGATTTAGATGCACTATTGTAAAGTGGCTGTTCCACTGGATGTCTTAAGGTGAACGCACCAATTTGTAAGTCGCTCTGGATAAGAGCGTCTGCTAAATGACTTAAATGTAAATGTAAATGTAAACAAATTGACAACAGACTTTCAGCACACGTATAGGGAAGGACACTCAACAAGCACAGTACTTACATAAATGACTCATGATTGGCTGAGAGAAATTGATGATAAAATTACTGTGGGGGCTGTCTTGTTAGACTTGAGTGCAGCTTTTGACATTATCGATCATAGTCTGCTGCTGGAAAAACTTGTGTTATGGCTTTACACCCCTGCTATAATGTGGATAGAGAGTTACTAGTCTAACAGAAAACAGAGGGTGTTCTTTAATGGAAGTTGCTCAAACATAATCCAGGTAAAATCATGAATTCCCCAGGGTAGCTGTTTAGGCCCCTTGGTTTAAAAAAAAAGTATGTTTTTTTACTAACAACATGCCACGGACTTTGAGTCATCCTCATACATAGCAACTCAACACTATACACGTCAGCTACTACAGCAACTGAAATGACTGCAACACTTAAGAAAGAGCTGCAGTTAGTTTCAGAGTGGGTGCAAAGGAATAAGTTATCCCTAAATATTTCTAAAACTAAAAGCATTGTATTAGGGAAAAAACATTCACTACACCCTAAATCTATGTGGAAATTGAGCAAGTTGAGATGACAACTGCTTGGAGTAACCCTAGATTGTAAACTGGCATGACATATTGATACAGTAGTAGCTAAGATGGGGAGAAGTCTGTCCATAATAAAGTGATGCTCTGCATTCTTAACAAAACTATCAACAAGGCAAGTCCTACAGGCCCTAGTTTTGTCGCACCTTGACTACTGTTCAGTCGTTTGGTCAGGTGCAACAAAAAAGGACTTAGGAAAATAGCAATTGACTCAGAATAGGGCAGCACGGCTGGCCCTTGGATGTACACAGAGAGCTAATATTAATAATATGCATGTCAATCTCTCCTGGCTCAAAGTGGAGGAGAGATTGACTTCATCACTACTTGTATTTATGAGAGGTATCGACATGTTGAATGCACTGAGCTGTCTGTCTAAACTACTGGCACACAGCTCAGACACCCATGCATACCCCACCAGACGTCTCTTCACAGTCCCCAAGTCCAGAACAGACTATGGGAGGTGCACAGTACTACATAGAGCCATGACTACATGGAACTCTATTCCACATCAAGTAACTGATACAAGCAGTACAATTAGATTTAAAAAACAGAAAAAACACAGTGGGGACTGTGAAGCAACACAAACATAGGCACAGACACATGCATACACACACACGATAACATACGCACTATACACACACATGGATTTAGTATTGGTCATATGTGGTAGTGGTGTAGCAGGGACCTGAGGGCACACAGTGTGTTGTGAAATCTGTGAATGTATTGTAATGTTTTTAAAATCGTATAAACTGCCTTTCATTTTGCTGGACCCCAAGAAGCATGGGGATCCATAATAAATACAAATACAATGATTACACTTTTTTTCTCAGACCAAGCATTATACCACTCTCTCCCACACAAATACACTTATCCCATGTCCTCCCACAGGACTGAAAACAGCACTGAAAACACATAATATACATTCAGTTTACTTCTATGCCCTACTACTGGATACAGAGCAGACTAAAAGAGATGTCCTTCCTGCATATGTGCACTTGAGCTCTAGCGCTGTGTACCTCTGTGTGTGTGTGTGGTGTGTGTGTTTCTGACTGTCCCCACCTGTGTGTGTGCGTTTGTGGTTCTTGAGGTTTCCTGCGGTGGTGAACTTCTTGCCACAGTTTTTCTCTTTGCAGATGAAGGGCTTGTCGCCATTGTGAGTTCTCATGTGGACCTGCAGACGCTGCAGCACGTAGAAACTCTTCCCACAGCCCTCTGCCCCACACCGGAACGTGCGATCGTTCCTGACACACACACACACGCACATATATGAACATTTGAGGTGATATTTGAGAATATGGAGAATATGGTGTGTGTGTGTGTGTGTATACCTGTGTGTTTTGAGGTGGTATTTGAGGTGAGCAGGCCAGGTGAAGGTTCTGTAGCAGCCCTCAAAGGAGCAGCGGAGGATCTGTTTAGACGACAGTGTACGATTGGGCCTCGCCGGCTGATCTCTCTTTGCCCCCTCCGATAGGAAGCTGGGCAGGTGGTCACCTAGACAACAAAAGCAGAAATGGGATGCGATACCATATACTGATGTCTTCCTTTGCATTATAGTGCACATGAAGAGTAGCTTCTGCTTTTGCAGCGGCTAATGGGGATCTTAATACATACCAAATACCCAGTATCAGCTAAAGTATCAGCTATCAGCGATAACACTTGCTCTTCAGTGGTTAGTTGGTGACAGTAAATAAGGGCTGACCCCATTTAGTCGACGGGTCGATTTTTTGGTTAACAGGCTGTTGGTCAACCGAGGTTTCTTTAGTCGAGCAGTCACAACTTTATTTTTCCCCATGGTGCACAAGACAACTATCTGATTCACGCCTGTCTCGTGGACTAATCAATTGCAGAGACCACAGGGATGGCACAGTCTATCACTCTAAAATATGTGATGCTGAAATTGTATATGGTTATTGTATGTAAAAAAATAATGGTGCACTCTAATATAATTTTACAACAAATGTGCCTTCACCCTCGTTGGATATGGTCGCTGTCCGCGGTTCTGAAACAAACTTCAGTGCACTGTAGAATTGGCGCCTTACCCCATGTTGCTATGTGCATAATATCTAAATTAACCAGCATATTGGGATTAAGAACAATGCGGCAGAGGCAGCAGCAAGCAGAAACGGCCCTGTCCTTAAACCCTATTCGGACTGGATTAGTTTTACTGAGGAGGGGAATGTAATTACATGTACCAGCGCAAAACACCACATCTGTAATTTTAGTCCTGTACCAATCTGCCATGTCAGTAATTTGTACATTGCAAGAGAGTAACAATTCCAGCCAGAATAACCTACTGTTTTTTGGCGATAATACTAGTCCCGTGCGAATCGCCATCTCTGTGTTTTGAGAGAAATGTCTGTTTGACAGGGGTTGCACAAGGTTTGAGAAGAAAACAATAAGTGATTTGATAAATTGAACAAAGTGCTGCACATAGCCTATATATGAAGGGCCTCCATGTATCAATGTTTACAGTGAATGCTGTTGTTCATCTGTTTTGTGTGTATGAATTATGAATTGAATATTGCCAAACGCATCAGTAAAAAATATTGCAGATATTTAATGTAACTGACCTAAACGTTTGTAGTTCACTTTCACATCCATAGCCTTAAAACGCATCTCAAGTGCAAGTACACGGTTTAGCTCACATCTGATGGCTGGGGGGACATAAAGGACGTCTACTGCAGATCGCTAAAATATCCTAATGATTATGATCACATTTTCTCAATTCAAATATTATGGAGACACTATGCCAAAAGCTGGTTTGGTACAGTTTAGAAACTGGTGAAACAAGCTGGAGTTATCAGTGTATCCTGTTATCGCCTGGAGGTGTTGAACTATCTTCACACCAAGAAAAAAACCTCCAGGCTTAATCATAACTGTCAATTTATTGGGGGAAAAGAATAACAGGGGGCAGTTTGGATAAAATATAATCCCATCTGAGTCATCCTCTGGAATAACGAACATTATGGGGTAATAATTACGTAACCAACTTTCTCTAGTAATACTAGTCCCGTGAGAATTCTTTATTTTGTACACATTTTCTACATTGTAGAATAATAGTGAAGACATCAAAACTATGAAATAACATATGGAATCACGTAGTAACCAAAACAAAGCGTTAAACAAATCAAAATATACAGTTGAAGTTGGAAGTTTACATACATTTAGGTTGGAGTCATTTAAACTCGTTTTAAAACAAAACAAATTTCTTGAAAAAAAAATTGTAGACCTCCACAAGTCTGGCTCATCCTTGGGAGCCATTTCCAAATGCATGAAGGTACCACATTCATCTGTACAAACAATAGTATGCAAGTATAAACACCATGGGACCACGTAGCCATCATACCTCTCTGGAAGGAGATGTATTCTGTCTCCTAGAGATGAACCTACTTTGGTGCAAAAAGTGCAAATCAATCCCAGAACAACAGCAAAGGACCTTGTACCTGTTTCCTCCAGCATCTATATCCACAGTAAAACGAGTCCTATATCGACATAACCTGAAAGGCCGCTCAGCAAGGAAGAAGCCACTGCTCCAGAACCGCCATAAAAAGCCAGACTAAGTTTGCAACTGCACATGGGGACAAATATCGTAATTTTTGGAGAAATGTCCTCTGGTCTGATGAAACAAAAATATAAATGTTTGGCCATAATGACCATCGTTACCTTTGGAGAAAAAAGGGGAGGCTTGCAAGCCGAAGAACACCATCCCAACCGTGAAGCACGGAGATGGCAGCATCATGTTGTGGGGATGCTTTGCTGCAGGAGGGACTGGTACACTTCACAAAATAGATGGCATCATGGGGTTGGAAAATTATGTGGATATATTGAAGCAACTTCTCAATACATCAGTCAGTCAGTTAAAGCTTGGTTGCAAATGGGTCTTCCAAATGGAAGATAACCCCAAGCATACTTCTAAAGTTGTGGCAAAGTGGCTTAAGGACAACAAAGTCAAGCTATTGGAGTGCAATCACAAAGCCCTGACCTCAATCCTATAGAAAATATGTGGGCAGAACTGAAAAAGCGTGTGTGAGCAAGGAGGCCCACAAACCTGACTCAGTTACACCAGCTGTCAGGAGGAATGGGCCAAAATTCACCCAACTTATTGTGGGAAGCTTGTGGAAGGCTACCTGAAATGTTTGAGCCAAGTTAAACAATTTAAAGGCAATGCAACAAAATACTAATTGAGTGCATGTAAACTTCTGAACCCCTGGGAATGTGATGAAAGAAATAAAAGCTGAAATAAATCATTCTCTCTACTATTATTCTGACATTTCACATCCTTAAAATAAAAAGTGGTGATCCTAACTGACATAAAACAGGGAATTTGTACTGGGATTAAATGTCAGGAATTGTGAAAAACTGAGTTTAAATGTATTTGGCTAAGGTGTATGTAAACTTCCGACTTCAACTGCATTTTAGATGTTAGATTATTCAAAGTAGCCACCCTTTGCCTTGATGACAGCTTTGTCCAATCTTGGCATTCTTTCAACCAACTTCACCTGGAATGCTTTTCCAACAGTTTTGAAGGAGTTCCCACATATGCTGAGCCCTTGTTGGCGGCTTTTCCTTCACTCTGTGGTCCAACTCATCCCAAACAGTCTCAAATGGGTTGAGCTCAGGTGACTGTGGAGGCCAAGTCATCTGATGCAGCATTCCATCACTCTCCTTCTTGGTCAAATAGCCCTTACACAGCAGGGATGTGTGTTGGGTCATTGTCCTGTTGAAAAATAAATTATAGTACCACTAAGCGCAAACCAGATGGGATGGCGTATTGCTGCAGAATGTTGTGGTAGCCATGCTGATTAAGTGTGCCTTGAATTCTAAATAAATCACTGACAGTGTCACCAGCAAAGCACCCCCACACCTCCATGCTTCACAGTGAGAACCACACATGCGGAGATCATTTGTTCACCTACTCTGCGTCTCACAAAGACACGGCAGTTGGAACTAAATATCTACATTTGGACTCGGACCAAAAGGACAGATTTCAACCAGTCTAATATCCATTGCTTATGTTTCTTGGCCCAAGCAAGTATCTTCTTCTTATTGGGGTCCTTTAGTAGTGGCTTCTTTGTAGCAATTTGACCAGGAAGGCCTGATTCACGCAGTCTCCTCTGAACAGTTGATGTTGAGATGTCTGTTAATTGAACTATGTGAAGCATTAATTTGGGCTGCAATTTCTGAGGCTGGTAACTCTATTGAACTTATCCTCTGCAGCAGAGGTAACTCTGGGTCTTCCTTTCCTGTGGCGGTCCTCATGAGAGCCAGTTACATCATAGTGCTTGATGTTTTTGAGATTGCACTTGAAGAAACTTTTAAAGTTCAAGAAATTTTCCGGATTGACTGACATGTCATTTCTCTTTGCTTATTTGAGCCGTTCTTGCCATAATATGGACTTCTTCTTTTACCAAATAGCACTATCTTCTGTATTCCACCCCTACCTAGTCACAACACAACTATTGGCTCAAATGCATTAAGAAGGAAAGACATTCCACAAAATAACAAGGCACACCTCTTAATTGAAATGCATTCCAGGTGACTACCTAGAATGTCAAGAGTGTGCAAAGAGTGTGCCAAGAGTGTGCAAAGCTGTTATCAAGTTAAAGGGTGGCTATTTTGAAGAATCTCAAATATAAAACATGTTTAGATTTGTTGAACACTTTTTTGGTTACTGCATGATTCCATATGTGTTAATTCATAGTGTTGATGTCTTCACTGTTATTCTACCATGTAGAAAAAAGTAAAAATTAAGAAAAGTCCTGGAATGAGTAGGTGTGTCCAAACTTTTGATTGGTACTGTATATCTACAGAAATAAGAAAGTTATTGCTTCAGTTGCCTCCGAGTGATTCTTTAATAACCTACTGAGCACCAAGCCACATTTTTTCGTTAGAACAGACTGGTATGGGGCCTCCCGAGTGGCGCAGCGGTCTAAGGCACTGTATTGCAGTGCTAGAGGCGTCACTACAGATCAGGGTTAGATCATGGGCCGTGTCATAGCCAGCTGCGACCGGGAGATCCATGAGGCGGCGCACAATTGGTCCAGCGTCGTCCGGGTTAGGGGAGGGTTTGGCCGGCTGGGATGTGCTTGTCCCATCGCGCTCTAGTGACTCCTTGTGGCAGCCGGGCGTATGCATGCTGACTTCGGTCGCCAGCTGTATGGCGTTTCCTCCAACACATTGGTGCGGCTGGCTTCCGAGTTAAGCGGGCAGTGTGTCAAGAAGCAGTGCGAATTGGCGGGGTCATGTTCCGGAGGACGCATGACTCTCGACCTTCACCTCTCTCGAGTCCAACGGGAGATGCAGCAATGGGACAAGACTGTAAAAAAAAAATACCAATTGGATATCATGAAATTGGGGGAGAGAAAAGTTTTTTTTTTTTTAATGACATTACTTACTACTTAGTGTTGTTTACACTGTTCCAAACCAGAAAAAGAATATTGTAATCTAACAGCACCTGTTTGTCACAAACAATATACAAGCAGATCTCACTCCTATACCCTCCTTTTTCTAGATCTCCTTCTTATTATTACAATTATTATTATGATCATCATTATAATAAGTAATGTCGTTATCATTAGCAGGCTTAGTATAGTAGCCTTGTATAACCACCATCGAGCTGTAGGCCTAAGAACATGTCCTATTTAGGCTTAATAACCTAACTTAGGCCTACTGCATATTTTAATTAATGGGCTACTGTATCAACCAATAATTTATTAATTCATGCCATCACACAGCATATGGGACATTCATGCTTTGAAATGCAATCGAGCATTTTAGTTTTAAAGTTAAATAACAAAGGGAGCTTTGAATAATTAGCCTAAACAATAAATAAACTGCAATTCACGAAGGCATGCAACTGTTTTTCGTCTGCTGTAGCAAAGGCTTTAAATATCTTGTTTTTCATTAGAACAGACTCTCTGGTCCACTTATTTACCGAATGCTGTTTACACTGTTCCAAATGGTCAGAAAAAAATGATATTGTAATCTTACAGCATCTTTTTGGCACACTCGCAATGCTTGCTCCTATACCCTCCTTTTTCTGGATCTCCAGTAGTTTCCACAACTAAGTCAAATGTCTTCCACAGATCTGACTTCCCCTTCCCTCCTGAGCAACCAGTAAACATTCGCCCATTGAGTTTATTTTCACATCTTCCGTATCCATTCTGCTGTCGACATTACCGTGTTCGGAGTTTGTTATAACCAATTTATTGATGTGATTATGATAGGATATTGGTCAGGCCCTATTAGTCACATGCATGCCATTCTTACATGTTTCATGTAAAGAGAGCAAGGGTTGAGGGAATAGGAGATGCTTTTCAGTCAGAAACAAGTAAGAACCTAAATGTCTGTAACTATGTTGCAGCTTCAGCACGGACAGAGGAATAAACACTTGCTGTGCTGTGGTGCCTTTTCGATGCAGTAGGGAGGAGAGCGAGACAATGTGCGCCAGTCACACAGGCACTCACTGTCATTTTTTTAACACAGTGTGACCTGCGGGCTTTTTCTTGGGTCATTTGTGTGTCTTAAAATTATTTAATCAGACATATATGTAGTTGGTTTTATTCAAATAGGGTGTGTGTCTATATATGGAAAAATAAGTTTAAACATTTCAACCGATCGAATGGTCGAAAGAACAGGACAACTCTTGACTGACCAAGATTTTTTTTTTGTCAGGGACAGCCCTACAGTAAACCATCATTAAAGTCAACCCACCACCATAAAAACCCTTCAAAAAAAGAAGAAGTGACATTACTGTTGGTGCCATTCCCAGCCCTAGCGTCCTGGCTAGCCTTGGCATCTTTAGCCAGCTGTGCCCGCGTGGCTGCGATGAGGCTGTCGTGCGCCAGCTCCTGTACCCTCAGGTACCAGGGGGCAGTGCCATCCACGCCACAATCCCCGGACGAGATCACCTCTTCTTCCTCTTCCTCTGCACCATCTGCTGAGAAGATTAGGGGCTCAGAGGAGGCTGCTAGACCTGGGAGAATAGGGAGGGAGGGGAGGGATGGAGGGCGAACAGAAAAAGGAGGGTGGAGGGGAGAGAGAGTTTGTCAGGGCATGATGAAGTGTCCTTGTCACGTTATCTCAGTCCTACAAAGTAAACAAAACAAGGTCATAAGAGAATCATTGTGATCATTTGCCAGACAGAGACAGAGCATGGCAAAGACAGAGCATCCAGAGATGAGATAATAAACACTTGTCAGTGTATTTGCATGACAGTTCAAAGCTGCTTTGTCACACCACAGTACAGATAACAGTTAAATACTGCATTTCAAAACTAGGGATGGCCACGGTTATTCTAATACCCAAACAGACGTTAGTATTCGATTACTTGTGTGAATACTTTTGTTGTTGTTGTATAGGCCTATTTTAACAATGAAAGGCATTGTCTAAATTAAATTAAAATATCCATGTGACATTGTTATATACCATGACATTTGAAAGTCTTGATTTAATAAAAACTGAATGTAGTTTTTATGATGTGTGCCCTATATAAAAAAAAAACACATACCGGTAGCCTTCATGTGTGTAGCTAGGTGTTTTTGTCAGCCTATCAAAGCACCACTACAGTCAAAGAGGATCCATGTGTAGAAAGTAAAGTGAGAGATGCAATGCAAAATGGAATTAAAATTAAGGAATTCAAAGTTAGCTAAATGAGGACGAGCAGACTGTAGGCTACACTGAGCAACCATCAAGTAGGCTGTTTAATCTGAATGGACTCGTTGGTTTTTGTAGACAAGCTCAGGGAGCAAATGCTGCCTCGCCTAGCTAACCATATTAGGGATGAATTGGAACTCCGACTGCGAGCCAGAACTAATCGCACAACATCTGTGCCCGACCTCACTAATGCTCGTGGCTGAATGGAAGCAGGTCCCCGCAGCAAAGTTCCAACATCTAGTGGAAAGCCTTCCCAGAAGAATGGAGGCTGTTATGGAAGCAAAGGGGGGGACCAACTCCATATTAATGGACATGATTTTGGAATGAGATGTTCGATGATGTTCACACACTTTTGGCCATGTAGTGTAATCAAAAGTTTAGCATTTGTCCCATATTCCTAACACACAATGACTACATCAAGCTTGTGACTCTACAAACTCGGATGCATTTACAGTTAGTTTTGAGTTATCTAAATACTGGTCACTATTACTCTTCTTTACATGTATATATTACCATAAGTGTTTATATATTCCAGCTTCCAGTCACTTTTCAGCCCTGTTTACATGTACAGTTGAAGTCGGAAGTTTACATACACTTAGGTTGGAGCCATTAAAACTTGTTTTTCAACCACTCCACAAAAACTATAGTTCTGGCAAGTCGGTTAGGACATCTACTTTGTGCATGACAAAAGCTATTTTTCCAACAATTGTTTAGACAGAGAGATTATTTCACTTATAATTTACTGTATCACAATTCCAGTGGGTCAGAAGTTTACATACACTAAGTTGACTGTGCCTTTAAACAGCTTGGAAAATTCCAGAAAATGTCATGGCCTAAGAAGCTTCTGATAGGCTAATTGACATAATTTGAGTCAATTGGAGGTGAACCTGTGGATGTATTTCAAGGCCTACCTTCAAACGCCGTGCCTCGTTGCTTGAAATCATGGAAAAATCTCAAGAAATCAGCCAAGACCTCAGAAAAATAATTGTAGACCTCCAGAAGTCTGGTTCATCCTTGGGAGCAATTTCCAAACACCTGAAGGTACCACGTTCATCTGTACAAACAATACAGATGAAGGACCTTGTGAAGATGCTGGTACAAAAGTATCTATATCCACAGTAAAACGAGTCCTATATCAACATAACCTGAAAGGCCACTCAGCAAACCGCCATAAAAAGGCCAGACTACAGTTTGTAACTGCACATGGGGACAAACATCGTACTTTTTTGGAGAAATGTCCTCTGGTCTGATGAAACAAAAATAGAACCGTTTGGCCATAATGACCATCATTATGTTTGGAGGGAAAAGGGGGAGGCTTGCAAACTGAAGAACACCATCCCAACCATGAAGCACGGGGGTGGCAGCATCATGTTGTGGGGGTGCTTTGCTGCAGGAGGGACTGGTGCACTTCACAAAATAGATGGCATCATGAGGCAGGACAATTATGTGGATATATTGAAGCAACAGCTCAAGACATTAGTCAGTCAGTTAAAGCTTGGTTGCAAATGGGTCTTCCAAATGGACAATGACCCCAAGCATACTTCCAAAGTTGTGGAAAAATGGCTTAAGGACAACAAAGTCAAGGTATTGAAGTGGCCATCACAAAACCCTGACCTCAATCCCACAGACAATTTGTGGGCAGAACTGAAAAAGCGTGTGCGAGCAAGGAGGCCTACAAACCTGACTCAGTTACACTAGCTCTGTTAGGAGGAATGGGCCAAAATTCACCCAGCTTATTGTGGGAAACTTGTGGAAGGCTAACCAATTTAAAGGCAATGCCACCAAATACTAATTGAGTGTATGTAAACTTCTGACCAACTGGGAATGTGATGAAAGAAAAGATTAAATAAATCCTTCTCTACTATTATTCTGACATTTCACATCCTCAAAATAAAGTGGGGATCCTAACTGATCTAAGACAGGGATTTTTTACTCTGATTAAATGTCAGGAATTGTGAAAAACTGAGTTTAAATGCTTTTTAATTTTTTAAACCTTTATTTAACCAGGCAAGTCAGTTAAGAACAAATTCTTATTTTCAATGACGGCCTAGGAACAGTGGGTTAACTGCCTGTTCAGGGGCAGAACGACAAATTTGTACCTTGTCAGCTCGGGGGTTTGAACTTGCAACCTTCTGGTTACTAGTCCAATGCTCTAACCACTAGAGGCTACCCTGCCGCCCCATTTTACTAAGGTGTATGTTAACTTCTGACTTCAACTGTATATATCCTACTACCCTGTCACTTTTTATGTATAAACCAACCTCAACTACTCCAGTATCCCTGAACATTGAATAAGGTACTAACACTGACCTGTATATACTTGTATTCTCTTGTTTCTTCAACCTATATCGCACTTCTGGTGTTTTTTTTCACTTGATTATATTTACTATTATTATTACTACTAACACTGCATTGTTGGGAAACAGCTATCGAGGGAAGAATTTCACTGTACTGTTTTAAACCGGTTGTATCCTGTGCACTTGGCGTACAAACGTTTAAACTTGAAACAATAGGAATGAATGGTGAATGATGACTGGAGTAATTCTCTTTCTATGAGAGTAGATAATGATGAGTGAAAAATATTTACAGATTTAAACCAGAGACTGGTTGGTTACGGGCCCAACACTCTCAACCTCTAGGCTACATCATTCATTATGATTATCCCATAATCATAGTAGCATCAACATTTATGTAGAAGTGTTCACAAACATGTTCTGTAATAAAAGTGACTCCAAAATGACACTATACATTATTCACCAGTCACTTCCTATTGGACAAAACATAATCTGAAACACAACCAAAAGAAGCTGTAAATGCATCCAACAAGTGTGTAGAATCGCAAGCCTGATGTAATAATTGCATCAGGAATATGGGACCAAATACTACATTTGACTACTTTAATACACTAAAAGTGAAATTTGTTCAAGTACTTAGGTCAGCTCCCACTTAGACCAGTCAAAGCTATTTTCTGTCCTGGCACCCCAATGGTGGAACCAGCTTCCCCATGATGCTAGGATAGCAGAGTCTATGCCCATACCAGAAAATGTCTGAAACCCTACCTCTTCAAAGAGTATCAACATCTCATGTTCACTTTACAGCACCACATGCAGGCATGCCCTGGAAGAAAAGGTAGCTGTCTATTTAGAAATATGGTGATAGAAGTGTTGTTTTTTTATGCCTGGGGCCTGCGTCTCCATACCTTTGGCGAGGTTCAGAAGGACATAGGAGGTGCTCTCTGACCGTTGCAGGTCATGGAGAACGGGAGGGGGGCTGGGGGGCATGTGAGGGCTGCGGGGGTGGTGGTGCACCACCATGGGGCTCCGCTCTGCACCCCAAACTCTGAACGGGATGGAGACCTTGCTGACACATGGCTGAGACCACCCTCTGAGGAATAAAGTAACAGATTACATTAGTGGAGTGGTTAGTTGCCTGAGGACCAATGACAGAGCAGGTTCATAGAGAGATTTAGTCCAAGTGGGAATATATAATATGAAAAACACAAGGTCTTTTTATGGTCTATGAGGATTTCCAGTCATTCTCTTCGATAGCTGTCTCATGCTATCTGTCCGACCTGTCAGACCCAGCCGTGTGCACAGGGAGCTGTCTGCGGGAGCCAGCAGGGGAAGGCAGATGTGTTTGGGCTCCGAGTCCTCCAGACCCTGCCCCAGAGGTATGGATGCGTTCTGGACAAACTGAACCAGCAGCTGCAGAAGCAGAGGGGGAAGTGAGGAAGAGCGAATCTATCAAGCTGTTATGTAGCTATGGGTGGATCGATAAGTGCAAATGGAAGACTCCAAATAAATACATCCATGCATTCATGTTGGCAGGTGAACAGTGTGTTGTTACCTCAGGTTTGGAGTCAAGCTCATCTGACAGCATGGATTACACCTTGAGAGATCTGTTGAGATAAATCAAACTATGCATTAAACTGGGGAGGAATTTTCATCCTTACAAAAACGTATTGTACTTTACTGTCCATTACTTACCCCCAAAATTAGCTTTTAAGTCCTATTAGGGTTGGGGTGAGAATTATCATCTCGGTTTCATCAGTTTCCATTCATGAAGTCGTCATAAACCTAAATAGATTATATAAACCTATTTGGTTGAATGACTTGTTGAAGCTAGCAACCAACATCGCAACAAAAGTGCGTGCGTCTATTAGTTAACTGAGCTGTTAGTCCGTCAACTCACTAGGAATCACAACAAATTTAGCATAATCTGTGAAGGCTAACTAGTTAGCTGGCTAACTAGCACAGCCTCTATGTTTAGCTAATGCAACATCAATAATGTTGTTGGTTGGCTGCATAGCAAGCTACCACCAGCACAGCAGCTACTGTTTCTCCAAACAGAATATAGCTATGTTACCAGTTATGATAGATGAACAGTAAGTAACACAACGGTAAAAACTAAATCCAGAGTTTCTAAACAGAGTCGCAACATCGCGAGACTTCCGGGAACGCTTGCGAAACAGACCAAACAGACCAGGCCGGGGTTTGGAGAGTTAAGAAATCAATGTGAGAAGTAAAAAAAAAATTCCTTAGTTGGTAATTTTCTCAAAATCTACAGGAACAACCTATATTCGAGACAATGTTTTAAGAATTTGAACATGTGATTTCTCCACCTTCCTGAAAGTGACAAACTGACAAGTTTTCCATTTCGTAAAAAACAAAACAATATATCGAAGGTGTGCCTTCGATTTGACGGCCTGCACTTGGAAATTCGGCACGAGACGACCGTTAGACACGATGACGTAAAACTGCGCATGAGCAGTTAGCAATCATCGCCTACAACCGTGATTTCTATTGGCTAATCAGTTTCTGACTATCTTCATACAGTACGATATTTTTTAATTCCCATTGCAGCTAAAAAAATATAAAAAACTGGACCGAAAACTGTGGCTATTTTAACGTTAGCTAGTTGGCCGGTGAGTTTGTTAACATTGCAGTTAATAGCTTGCTAGCTTCTTATGCCAAAACAAAGCTTCTCAACAGTCAATCTACGTCGCACATCTACACTATAATCAAAACACTAAGACAAAACATTAATTACTAAAGATTAATTTAAAAATTTTACCTTGTTTTCTTATTTGTACATCAAATAAACGTACCAGCCAACCTAATTCTACGGGACTTCCTGAGAGACAAAACTGGTACTTCCGCATTTCAGTTTTGGAAACGGCAGTTGATATCCGCTGGTTGCTGTGTGGTCAGCTGTAGTCTCGCGTTGCCAAACCTCAAAAACCTGTCGTCATGCCTCCCCTTCCCGTTCAGAGAAGCCTGCTTTGGTTTGGTCTTGAACATAATTTCCAGTTGAGTTGAATTTCAAAGCCAGATAACGTCTAGCTCAAATGTTATGGAATAAGCTATTTTCACTTTAAATTGACTTAAATGGTGCAGATCTCGGTTCCTTATCGTTTACGTTCACTGCTCCTACGTCTTTGACTCATCCTACTACAGTTTATACTTTTATATAATATTTGTTGTTTTGTCTTTGTCTATATTATCTCTTAATGCTAGGGGGTTACGAAACAGTGTGAAGCGCAAGGCCTTATTTTTATTTGCTAAACAATTTCGAACCGATTTTTGCTTTTTTCAAGAGTCTCACTCAATTTTGGCTATTGCCAACATCTGGAGGTCACAGTGGGGCAACGATATTTGGCTCTCCCATGGATCTGAACGCTCCGCTGGTGTCACTACAATGAAAAATACATTTGGTGGTAATATTCTACACTCGGACTGTGACCCCTTTGGTCACTTTATTTGTCTTGTGATCAGTTACAATGACATTACGCTCATTACTGTAAACTTCTACGGGTACAACACCAAACATGAGAATGATGAGTTGCTTGAATCTATAGAGAAACATATACTTCATTGGTTATCTAAATTTCCCAATTCGTTATTATTGATAGGAGGGGACTTTAACATTACAATAGATAATTCAACTGATAGATGGCCCCCAGGTAGGCCAACCAATCAGAATTTGGGTTTAATACTTTTTATGGAAAAGTTTGATCTTACTGATATATGGAGAGAGAGGTTTCCGGCCGAAAGATCATTCACTTGGAGTAACAAAACAGGCTCCAGACAATCCAGAATAGATTTTTGGCTTATATCCAAATGTATTGTTAGTGAGTGTGTTACTACAAATATTTGTACTACACCCCTCACAGACCATAAGGCTATTTACATTGATATCAAAATATTTACCCCTGATACGAACCTTGGTAGAGCATCCTACTGGAAGCTAAATAGCTCATTATTAAATAATGATATAGTTACATTTGAGGTTAAAGATCTGCTCTCACACTTTTGGGAAAGGGCTTGTGAAGAAAAATCTTATTGCAAGAACTGGGAGCTCTTTAAATTTGAGGTGTCCAAATATCTTAGAAAATATGGTAGTAATCTTGCTAAGACCAGAAGAGCTGAGGAGGAAAAGGTGATCATTAAGATAACTTCCCTTTCTCAGAGGTCCCCAACCGACCACTTGGGGGAGGAGAAGATGGAACTAATTGAGTTACAAAATAAACTGGATAATATATATAAATTAAAAGCAGAAGGAGCCTTTATTAGATCTAGGAAAAAATAGATTGAGGAGGGAGAACAGAATTCATCCTATTTCTTTAGACTTGAGAAATTTCACTCTAAAAATAACACTATCCATAAGTTAAACATTGATGGTGTTATTACAGATGACCAAAATGACCATTCCTAATTTCCCCCTTTTTGTTACAATTTGTTATAGATGTAGATCATCCGTTGGCTCCCTTTTCTGATCATCACTTGATTTCCCTGAGTTTACAAGCTACTAAAAAAATCCAAAGGATATTGGAAATTAAACAACACACTTCTTAAAGATACTACTCTCATTGAAAACATCAAATCGTTAGCTAAATATATTTTTTGCAAGATATGACTTGGGTCATGGAAGTAGATGGGAATTTTTCAAATATAAAGTCAGTGGTAGCCATTAAACGGGCGAAGAGCTGATGCACTTAAAGAACCTTAGAGAAAAAGAGATGAGCAAGCATGACAGTTTTCTAAAGAAAGATAATCTATCTGAAGAAGAGGAGTCTGTATTCAAGTCTTTACAACTAGTATTAGAACAGCTTTACACACATATTGCAAAGGGTGCCTTTGTAAGGTCAAGAGCAAAATGGATTGAAGAGGGAGAAAGAAACACGAGTTTCTTTCTTCCACTTGAAAAGAGAAACTACAAAATAACATCTGTAACTGCACTTAAAATGAACAATGTTTTATGCAAAGATCCCATTACAATATCATCATTTGTCAATTCCTTTTATGAAAACCTTTACAGCTCTCAATTTCAGGAAGATGGTTGTGAAAGCTACATTTGCCACATTCAGAATTATGTTTCTGTAATTGAGGATGATTTCCACTCAGTTTGCGATTCACCTGTGTCAATTGAAGAAATTAGAGGCTCTGAATTCAATGAAAAAAGGGAAATCACCTGGCCCTGATGGCCTGTCAGTTGAATTCTATAGACAGTTTTGGGAGATACTAGAAGGCCTGATTTTTAATGTTTCAAGATTGCATTAAAAGTGGGGAAATGGTCTCCACTATGAAACAGGGCCTTATTTCATTTGATTCCGAAGCCCGATAAAGACCCTTCTCTCATTGACAATTGGAGACCAATTACTTTATTAAATATTGATTACAAATTGATTGCTCTGGTTTATGCCAAAAGATTAAAGAAAGGAATAGATACCATTATAAATGAGACTCAAACAGGATTTATGAAGGGCCGTCACATAAGCTCTAACATTTGTTTAGTCTTGGACCTTATAGATTATTCAGATGTGGTTGTCTTATTTTTGGACTTCTGTAAAGCCTTTGACATAATCAAACATACATTTCTCTTTAGGTCTCAAACTTTTTGGATTCGGTGAAAATTTTATCAAAGTAATTTGCATGTTTTCCAAAGATATAAATAGTTCTGTGTTACTAAACCTTAATACTTCCAAAATATTCAGTATCAACAGAAGTGTATGACAGGGATGCCTGTAAGGGTTTTCCTCCTCTTCGTCTGAAGAGGAGGTGTAGCAAGGATCGGACCAAGATGCGGCATGGTAAGTGTCCATGGTTGTTTATTTAAAAACATGAACTGAACACTCAATGAATACAAAACAATAAACGTGAACAAAACCGAAACAGTACCGTGTGGCGAACAAACACAGACACGGAAACAATCACCCACAAACACACAGTGAAACCCAGGCTACCTAAGTATGATTCTCAATCAGAGACAACTAATGACACCTGCCTCTGATTGAGAACCATACTAGGCCGAAACATTGAAATTCCCAAAACCTAGAAAAACAAACATAGACAACCCACCCAACTCACGCCCTGACCATACTAAATAAATACAAAACAAAGGAAATTAAGGTCAGAACGTGACAATGCCCAATTTCACCATTTTATTCATTTTGGTTGTGGAACTTCTATTTCTAGATATTCAGAATAATGCACATTTGTATGGCTTAACCATTTTTAACAAAGAAATCTAAATGTCCCAACTGGCTGATGATACTACTCTTTTCTTAAGAGACAAAGACCAGGTCGCCCATGCCCTTAATGCTGTAACTGCATTTTCTATTGCATCAGGATTAATGCTGAATGTTTCTAAATGTGAAATCAAATGTTTATTTGACTCTGATGATAAAGAAATAGAAAATATTCCTGTAAAGGACTGTGTTAAATATTTAAGAATACATCTGTCAAAAAAACACTTAGTCAGACAACATTTGAAATTCTCTCCTAAAATTAAGACAACCAAAACTATATTTAATAATTTGCTACAAAGAGATCTTTCTACACTTGGGAGAGTACTTTTGTCCAAGGCAGAGGGACTGTCTTGTTTTGTGTACCCCTCATTATCGTTATGTGTAAATCCTGCTACTTGTAAAGAGATCAATAAGACCTTTCTTGACTTCATCTGGAAAAATTTGTCTCACAAACTTAAAAAGTCAGTCCTTTGTAATAAAAGGGCTGAAGGCGGTCTGGAAGTGTTGGATTTTGTTGACATAAATAACACTTTCAAGATCAACTGGTTGAAAAGATGTTTGATCAGTACTGATTCAATATGGTATTTCATTCCAAATAATGTGTTTCATAAGTTGGGAGGTCTTCAGTTTTTACTGAAATGTAATTATATTCTTGAAAGATTACCCGCTAAATTGGCTAGGTTTCACCAACAAGCTTTAATGGCCTGGAAAATATGTTTCCTGCACAATTTTTCCCCACATAAAGCTCTTTTGTGGAATAATTCAGACATAACTATAAGGAGTAATTCATTGTTCTACTCCAGCTGGCATGAGAGGAATATTGATTTTGTTCTTGATGTTTTCAACAACAAGGGTAATATTCTCACATATGAACAATTTATAACATTGAAAGAGTTTCCAATAACTTTCAGAGAGTTTATTTACGTGATCAAAGCCGTTCCCAGTGGTCTAACTACACTAAAGAAAACTCATCTTAGCTTTGGTAATGATCACAAAGTTTATCCAGAACTCAGATTGGAAGGCGTGGGCTTACTTGAGAAATCTTGTTGTAATAAATATTTAAGACAAATTCTTCATTCACACAACCAACTTACACCTAGAGGAACATTTTTATGGAACATGCTTATTCCTGGTTAAGGCCTTACAAATATTGTTTACCAAACAAAGTTAAGGAAGTGCACATTAAAATTTGACATAAGATATATCCATGTAATTCTATGATATCCAAATGTGTGGCTATTGATGATATCTGCGTTTTTTTGTGAAAAGGAAAGTGAGAATCTGTCTCACTTGTTCTTTGAATGTAAATTTGTGTCAGAATTTTGTGAAAACCTTGCAAAATACTTATTTACCATTATGAACACTACCCATGTTTTTGACATGAAAGATATAATATGTTACTATTGCAATTATAACAAGACCATTGAAATTATTGTGATTTAAAACAAATCTTGTTGCCAAATACTTTATACAAAAACAAAAATTCCATAATTCTATACCAAAATTACACTTTTTTTTATATTGAATTGAACTATTTTATAAAACATTAACCCTAGTGAAATAATAACAAGAATAACATTTTCCAAAATCATTACAATAAGATTTTTTTTACCAATTACCAATTGCACTAGAAATGTTTATGTTTAATTTTTTAAATATTTATAGTTTGTTTTAGTATTTTCTTAATACCTGCATTCTGTTTTGTATGATGTAAGAATTAATGTAAATTGTTGATCTGTATTTTGAATAAAAAACATTAAAAAATCTAATAAAAAGGCTGCTTTTCGAAGAGCTGTTCTAAATACTGTACTATCACTCCCTTCGCCAGTAGAAGTCAGTATAATTCAAAATGTTCAGGAGAAAAGTGCCTGTTAAATTTGTTCGTCTGCTTTCTTTTTTACTTTTTTGTGGGATGCAGCTGCCACCGCGAATTGCTTATTTTTTAAAACAAATACAACGACATGAATCAAAAAGATTAGGTCTCGATGCCTTGCCAAGGCTGCACTGCAGCATCGACTCACAGTCTTGTCAAAGCAATGAATTTGATGTGTATTTATTAACTGATCATACAGTATGTGTGACAGGGTAGGAACTGAGGCAGTCTTTCCGATGCCACACTGATTAGTTAAATGTATAAAAACAGAGAGGAAGAGACTACTCTCCATCTTTACTTTTATCTCAACAAAGGCAGAATACAGTTTTTAACCTTTCTACTGTCTGGGTCAGCTCTAAAATAAATGTAAATTACTTTTTGAAAGAAGTTCAGCCTTCGTATGTAAGTATGGACTTTCCCCTCTTGTGCCATGCTTGTAGTGTTGAAAGTGTGTAAAAGTGAGTAAAACCACAGATCGAACAATGAGCCAGATATTTCACCGGATATGTAAGTGTGAATAATCCGGTTGGGGGTTCTACTCACTACCACATATGGTGATGAGAGGAAACCCAGAGGCCGGCAGTGGGGGAAGATTGAGTGAAAAGGATTTTGGCCGACACGCCCACTTCACAGAGTAGGCGTTCCCTAACGGAAATATTCAAATGCATGCTAGAACACGCCAATAGGATCTTGCTAGCTTGTGCTTTGTTCTGGGTCCCCTCCTGGCTTGTTCTGCCCACTACGGCTCATTTGTTCCCATTTGGAAACGACAGGCTGTGGTTTTCTTGGGTTAGTTATCACAAATCTTTGGTAAAACACATCCGATCCTCTCTCTGGATTGTTAGTGTAGAAAAGGTCCATGGAGTTGGTGGAATCGTCCTTTAGTTCATGGCCACTTGCTGGCCCAGTGCGCTTTAATTGGGTCAGGTGGAAATGGCTGCGGAGCACTGCTTGGAGCGCACGCTTCAAACCTACTGTTTAATTTTTTTTTTTAAACCTTTATTTAATTAGGCAAGTCAGTTAAGAACAAAATCTTATTTACAATGACAATGAACAATGATCACTGCCCTACAGATCATCACAGGCCAATTATGCCATTGACGTATGGTTAGAATGTAACGAAATTACATGTACATATGAAGACAAACCTGGAAGGATGACATTTGAAACGTAATTATTATTTGCCGAATTGATGAATCCTGATATCAAACTAATTGAGATTACTGATTGAATAATTGATAACTGGTTCGATTTATTTGCATTATCATTCTCATGATTATGAATAAATGGTTATGATCCTAAATGACTCAATCATCATTCCTATTGGTCTGAATTGCTGAATTAACTAATTATGTTAATGAGAATGATTGTTATTATTTGACTTTTGTGATTATGAATTTGATTGGATACATGTTATTCTGTTTCCTTTGTTATACAGCACAGACAAACTACCCAGTAAATATACCACTTTCTGGTTAAAGGAATTCCTGCCTCAGTCTCTTCCATTCCTTTCAGTCACCTGACCCGTGACCTGACCACCTGTTCACCTTCACTATCATCCTACCTGTCTAGCTACCCACACAGATTCCAATAATCTGTCAGTATGTTTTATTTTACTGTCAATGGTCTGTTCACTTGGTTTCCTCGATCATGATCATGAGTTACTTATGTTGTTGCAATATAACATATAAAGGAGTCAGCAGTGTGTGTGATCTCCTCCATCTACTCTGCTCAATTATATTGACTTAGATATTATCGTGCTTCATCACCACAGACAGAGACCACGTTCTTGGAAATAGCGTTTATTAAGCAAGCAATGTATCTTCTAAAAAATGAACAAAAAAAAGTTCACTTGAGCAACAAACACAGATACTGCATTTACTAACCATCATTCAATTAAACTATCCTGATTTGCATAGCTGCAAAAAAAAAACGTGTTTTAGGAAGTCAACATCATGATCAATTTATTTTTCTGCAGCTTTTACATAGTTTATACAAAACAGTGGTACAGAATCTGTTAAGCGTTATTTTCTCATTTTGTTATCAATCACAAGCTACTACGGCTGTGCTATTAAAACATTGAGCTTATAATATTAATATAATTACATTTCATTTATGTCCTTGCGAATAGGAGGCAGGTTAACAATGATAGAAAAACAGCTGCCAACATTTAAATATAAGACAAACTTTTACAGTTTTTTTTAAACCTATTTGAACTGTGGTAACAAGCACATACAGGTTTTATGCAGTTCTTATAGATGAGAAATTCAGGAAGCTCACGTTTTAAAATGGCTTCCCCGAGGCCTATTACTACTTACACTGAAGATAACATGTACTGTTATTTGCATTTTAGGCAGTAAAGCACAAATTATATCACCTTCTTTGCACTTGTAACAACTTCGAGGCACTCCGATGCTTTGCAGGACAAAATAACAAGATATCTCACTAAGGGCTACTGTACGTCTGACAGTCTGTCTTCTTATGGAGAACTCCTTATTTGAAAAATAAAATAATTGAACACCACATAATCAATTGTCTAAATAAGGCCATGAAAGTAACATAGGACAGGGAGATATGATGCTTGGTCTATTACAAAAACACAATCGCAGGTTTAAAAATAACTTAAACCTCATGATAAATTGTGCCAACTTAGTCTTACTTGGGAGTAACTTCCCATGCAAATACAATACAAGGTTTTAAATAAAGTTCAGCTTTTTGATAAGGCCTTGGAAATTATCTTACGTCAGTCTTTGTTGTTTAAAAAAAATGCTTTGATGAACAGAATCCTCAATGGAGTCCTGAAGGAGTCTTTAGGTAAAGCACCGTCTTTCCTTGTCCAGAGGTCCATGAATTCACAAAGAGGAAAAAAGTATTCTGTGTTGCCTGCTTTCCATTCTTCTTCGACATTTTACAGTGGAAACCTACTGACTCTTGTAAAGCATATCAATAAAGATCTTCATTTTAAATTTAGACCATACATTTTAATTGTTGTTTGTTTGTTGGGTTCAGTTCAGGTACCCATTCTAGCATTCTCGCTAGCCATACCACGCAAGCTTTCCTCAAAATAGGCCTATTTTACTCAGCATGCCCCATTTCAAGTCATACCTATAACTGGTTAAAGTGTCAGTTGGTGGACACTTACAGATTTCAGTAAAACATCCCCATATGGCTTATCTCAGAGATACCCAGCATGACAAGCACATCCATAACATGATGCTGCCACCACAATACTTGAAAATACAGAAGATCAACAACATTTGCATTCATTCCACATTACTGGCCTGTATGACAAATTGAAAAGAAGGAAGCCTGTGTTAAAAATCCACTTCAAATCATCCATTCTGTTTGCAACAAGGACGTTGAACAAGACTGCAAGACAACACAGCAAATAAATATAAAAATAAACTTTTTGGCAGCATCATGTTATGGGTATGCTTGTCACCGACAGGGACTAGGGAGTTTGTCAGGATCAAAATAAATATTAAAGGAGCAAAGCTCAGGTAAAAAGTTAGAGGGAAACCCGCCGCAGTCTTCTGAAAACCTACGCTTGGGAGTTTTATTTTTTCCGCTGGACAATTAAACAAATGTTAATGTCGAAGAATGTCTTCTTCATAATCTCTTTTTCTCCCCAATTTTGTGGTATTCAATTGGTAGTTACAGTCTTGTCTCATCGCTGCAACTCCCGTACGGAGTCGGGAGCCGTGCGTCCTCCGAAACACAACTCAACCAAGCCACACTGCTTCTTGACACAATGCCCACTTAACCCGGAAGCCAGTTGCACCAATGTGTCTGAGGAAACCCCATACAACTGGCTACCGTGTCAGCGTGCGGGCCAGGTGCAGGAGTCGCTAGTGCCAGATGGGACAAGGAAACCCCTGCCAGCCAAACCGTCCCCTAACCCGGACGATGCTGGGCCAATTGTGCGCCGTCCCATGGGTCTCCCGGTCATGGCCGGGTGGGACAGAGCCTGGACTCGAACCAGAATCTCTAGTTGCACACAGCTAGCACTGCCCCCCAGAATGGCTTTCCAAGAGGTGTTGAATGTTCCTGAATGGTCCAGTCTCCTTCCTGTTTAAATTGGCTTGAAAACCAGAGACAATGCTTGAATATTGGTGTCCATCAATGATTCCCAACCAAATGTAGAGTATTTTGACAAAAACAATGGATATATATTGCCCTCTGTTTTACAAAGTTAGAGGAAACTTATTCAAAATTATTCCCAGCTGTAATGGCTGCCAAAGGTGCTTCCACCAGGTATTAACTCTGGGATGTGAAGACATACGCAGTCAAGACATCTTTGTTTTTTTCTTATTCATTTGGAAAATGTTCTATACATTTTCTTTTAATATGAAAATGTGGAGTAGATCGGTAGGGAAAGAAAATTGATTTAATTTTAAGGCTGTAAAAAGGGTGTGTAGACTCACTAGAATCAAAGTAGTGCACTAGAATCACAGTAGTGCAGTTTATGGAGAATAGAGCGATTTCATAATGTACAGGAGCCTCCTATCCAACCGGGCCTGGGTAAGGCAGGCAGGTATTTAGTAGAGACTACTGCTAGTATGTAGGTCAGATTATATGTCTGTGTGATAATTGTGGGCATAGTAATGCCAGTCTAGCTGCCTCAGCCTCCCCCACTTCAACTCAGTCTCTGCCCAGTCTAACAGATGAAACCCTGCTTTTACTTAGTTCAGATCTAATCTGTATCTGCCTTTAAGCTGCTCTGCTGCCCACTGCCCTTCTCTTCCTGCTCTTCCTGGAGGCTGGTCTGCAGCTTGCTCCAGATGCTGGTATCTCCGGTCTGCAGGGCCTGCAGGAAGAGGTTGGTGTGCTCCTTGAGCCGGTCCAGGTCTACCTGGGTCCTGCGGTTCTGACGAATCAGGTCCTTGGTACTCAGGGTGATCTCCAGCAGGCCAGACTTGGATAGGATGTTGTACGTGTTGCAGAAACGTTTGCGCTTTATGTCATGGTCATCGCTATTGTCGTCGTGGTTGCTGTCATCGTGGCAGCTGTTGTCGTTGGTTGTGGTGACGGTGGGTTGTGGGAGGGAGAGGGTCTTGGTTTTCTCGGGGACCTCAGAGGTGAGGGTGTCTGAAGGCGTTACGGTTAAGGCAGAGGATGGGGCTGGGGAGAACTCTGATCTACTGACGGCGAGAGAGGATCTTGCAGGACTGCTGCAAGCACTGGAGTCTGTGAGGGAGGGGGTGAGCCTATGCTGGGGAGAGGGGGACAGGGAGCTAGAGGGAGGAGGGAGACTGGGGGTGCTGGAACCAGAAGAACCACAGCTAGAACTTCTAGACTGGTGCCTCTGCTGTTTGTTTCTGTGGTTGTGATGGTGTTCCCGGTGGCTAGAGGCAGAGGGGGATGAAGCGGGGAAATAACAAGAGCTTACTCCCCCGGAGGAACTCGAACTGTCTCCAGGGTGAGGGGCGATCTTCGGGTAGGACCTGAGGATGGGAAGATTCTTCTTGGGGCGCCGGCGTTTGGAAGTGGCCTCCTTAGGGTTGGATATGGTGCAGTGGGAGACCACAGGGGAGACAACGGGCTGGACGAAGACCACCTGAGGCTGCTGGACCATCTCCACAGCTGGGCTGAACCCCCATGGCTTCTGAGAGGGATAGTTGTTCCCAGGCTGGAGAGAGAGAGGACACAGACACAAAACAGAAAGATTAGTTCATGAACAATACTATAAGAGAGTACCAAAAGGCTCAAGACAGAGGACACAGTCAATCACAATACAGACTAGCCCATGAACAATACTATAGATATTATAGAAGGCTACATAGAAACCAGTCCCAATACACAGATTAATAATCCATGATTAGGATAAAAGAAGGTGGAAAATGCAAAGACAGAATGTTCTTACACCCAGAAAATGATTTGAAAAAAATAAAATAATAATTAACCATCAAAGTAATACAAATAAAATCAGACACTCCAAGAAATCATGAATAGCTACAACTTCACTGATGGTTTAGTGGGACATTTCTAACATACCTGTTTTAGGAGGACATTTTTCATGATCATGGGGGACATGTTGGAGTAGGACCCCCCCAACACAGCTAGCTGTGAGGGATGAGACCCCGACCCGGATGGAGGGTGCTGGGCCTCTCTCTTGGACACAGTGCGAGATGAGTCCTCAGAATCTGTCAGGTCTATGGTGCTGGCATCTGTGGAGGGAAGGAGAAGATCGATTCAGTGTTTTCGGGACAAGAAAAATAAAGACAACTTCAATGATATGGTGGGGGAAGACAGTTGGGAATCAACAAAGGGAAGTATAGTAGAAAGCACCCTTCAAAGCTAAAGATCAGAACGAAGGGACTCAGTGAGGGACTAACCTGAGAAGCCTGAGTCTCTCTCAGAGTCTGTTCTGGAGCTTCCAAACTTCCTGGTCCTAGATTGCCCTTCTGCTTTCCTCTTGGTACTACTCATCTTGTTTCTTTTCAATGGTCTTGTCAGTCACTCAGACTACTATACCCACATCAGTGTAGTAGAATGGATAGGAAACCTGGGATGCACCCCCCCCCCCCCAAAAAAAAAAATCTGCATTATTATATGGTTCGTTACTACATATCTATTGCAACTCCTTCCGTGTTGTAGGGGTGCAATACTGTTCTAGGGGTGCAATACGCTTTCCATTCTGTTAGAATCTAGCCGTTTCTGTGTCCCTCCTGCTAGGATTATAGTTCAGTAGCTAGCTGCAGTTTTAGCATAACTGCTAGCTACTCCAATTTCTGGATTTTGAAATTAGCTAACTAACGTTGGCTACTTGATTGTCACAGACCACTAGCTAGCTATACCAACTACGTTAGCATGTCTGAATGCAACGTATCTAGTTACATCTTTCCTTTGGACGTATTAGCTAGCAACGATTACAATACAGAACAATGCATAGACATGATTGAAACAATACAAATGTACCCAACTTCGTGTCCTTGCTCAATCCTAACTTGTGGTCTATCGTCCGCTCGCAGTCTCTCCGCCACAGTCTGTCGGTCTGGTGTGAGTGTGTAACGTTAGTCGGCAAGGTAGTACACATATACACGGGGCTAGGCTTCTGGTACACTCCTGCCAGCTAGCGCACATGCAGCGAGGAATTCCAGGAGAATCCGATGTGATGCGATGCAATCTTCTTGATCGAGACGGTGCAGCAACACCACAGGGAGTGAGTGAGTAGATAATATTCCGAATGATCAACAATGTTCTCCCGGCAGTGAGAAACCGGATGGGACACGATCTTCTCGTCTAAAGTCTGTGTACCTCACCTATCCATATTTGGAAGTTTGTGGCTGTATAGTCGTGTTCTAAGCATTTGTTGTGTGCTGTCTAGCCCACCCACTACTATATTTCACCAGTTTGCCATCTGACGAAATTGTGTTCAACAGTGAACTATGGGAGTTGTACCACAGATAGAACAATGACACATATATTTCACCGGATGTATAAATGTGAAGCATCCGCTTGGCCTTTCCAAATACGGCAGTGAGAGGAAGCCCTCTGGCTGGCGGTGGGAGAAGATGGAACGAGATGGATTTTGGCCGACCTTCCGCAAATGTTCTCATCGATGAAACATTTGATCCCAATACAGTTTTCTGTTTTCAAAACTAAAATCTGTTATGAACAGAGTGGACTAAGTTTAGTATACTTTATTTAGCCTTTATTTAAAAAAACGTTTATAATACAAATTGTGTTGTTTAAAAGGAGTGCAAAGGAGAATTTACAAAGGAGGCGTCCCCTAACGGAAATATGCAGATATGTTCTAGAACGAGCCAATATAATCTCACTAGCTTGTGCTCGGCTCTGGCCACATCCTTGCTTGTTCTTCTCACTATGTCTAATTTGTTTCCGTTTGAAACGACAGGCTGTGGTCTGTCTTGGTTTAGTTATAAACATCTTAGGTTGCACAGTACCGGCATTTCGGCCGTCACTAGTTACCACAGATACAAAGGCAAAAACCCCGCCCATTTCTACAATTTGTTAGAAATGTAACCATAAACCCAACCGCACTGCTAACCTTATGCCTTACCCTACTAACCTTAGGACTAACCCTGACCATAAAGCACATTTTTGTTTTCATGAATTTTCACGATATAGCTCATTTTGACTTTATGTTTGTAGTAACGAGTGGAAACCTGGCATTTCGCCTGTATGGGGAATCCGTGATGTGAGACCATAGTGTGCTGTTACATGACATACTAGTTTTCAAGGGGCGGCATCAGGACACACACACACAATCGAAACAACCCACCTGAGGAAAATCTTATATTTACTCCTTTTCAAGAGAGTCAGTCAGACACATCATGACACTCAGTAAATGAACACAGCACACTCCCAAGACAAAGATGTAATTCTAACATGAACAACTCCAAATGTAATTCCCAGATGCCGTTTCTGATACAGTGATCGCTATAAACTTATTTACATTTGAATATATTTCATTTTCATATATAATACAGTGGAATCCATGTGGATGTGTTATTCTTCTCTGTCTGATGAAAGTTAAGAGATATAAACATTACAGGTCTTGATATAACCTACAGTATGTCCATCCCTCCCTTTGATCATGCACTTCAGTTCAGACCATTCTCTACTGCAATGCGATCATCATGGGGAGAGGTATACTGTGAAGGTGTCTGTTCTCTCCCGAGTTCAGTCCACACCCATTCTGCATCTGTTTGAGCCTTCTTCGTTGTTGTTCCATACTCGATTGAAGCCTACTGCTGGCCTACTGCTTTTCAAGAACACTGCCTGTAAGGTGCGGCTTAGTCCCTTTGACCCTTGGCGATTGGTTATCTCCTGTCCTGCCACCCCTCTGTCCATCTCCTCTATGTCCATGAGGTGGAGCTACTGTATCTGCTATTACAGTGGGAAATCATACGCGTAAAAGTATTCTCAAGGCTGATATTGGGTATCCAGTATCAGAAAACTAAAGTTGTTATTACTCTGGTATAAATTGCAGTTTGGGGTTAGTGTATTTTCATGGACAATGAGTTTAGGCATTTGTGTATCTGGGGGGTAAACAAGTAGGTGTGTGGTTCGCCCTATGCTGTCTTCATTCCACAGCTGAGTGGTGATTGGACAGCGGACTGGAAGGACGGGGATCCAAGTATCCTACTAACTGTGTGGGTGCTGACACCTGCAAAGAAACAGGCAGAGTAAATGCTCCATCATCTGATGCTATGCTCACACTGTCAAAAGCACTTCTCTGTTCCTCTTCTCTATTCCTCTTTTCTCTCTCTCTCTCTCTCTCTCTCTCTCTCTCTTCTCTCTTCTCTCTTTCTCTGTCTCACTCTCTCAATTCAAGGTTGCTTTATTGGCATGAAATTCAGGCAGTATGTATGGCCAAAGCATACAAAACATTTACAATACAAGACGTACATTACAACAACAACAACAACAACAAAATATATATATACATGTATATGAATGGGAGTGTGTGTTGTCTTCGACAGTGGGAGGTCTGGGTCGCTGCGTAGTTCAGCTCCCACCCTCGAACCCACCACCGCGGCGTGAGTGTCAGTATCATGGGTAGGCAATTAAGTCTCTCTCTCTGTCCTCTCTCTTCTTTCTCCCTGTCTCTCTCTGGTGTGTATCTCTGTGTGGGTGTGTGTGTGTGTAAGACTTCCCATCACCAGCTGAGGGCAGTCTAGTGACACTTACTTGCCACAGTCTTTGGATCTTTTCCTGTGCTTCCTCCTCCTGGGATGGATCCTGACTCTGGGACTGCTGAAAAGGAGGGAAAGGAGTGGGGCTTGAGTTAACAAATCTACAGAAACAAACACGTAATTCCTAGGTAGTTACTATGTGATTACCATTTCACTATTACTGTACTGTAAAATAAAGTGCTACCCAATATCAGACCTGTGACCATAGAAGCAATCATTCATTTACTCACCTCTCATTCAAATGCATCTTCCTGTGTCTAAAAACAAGAGGACCGGTGTTATGAGTCTCATCAGGGTCATTCATATTCATCAGTGCGCGCCATAGCAAAACATTTGGCAACGGAAAATGAAAACAAGCATTTCTTATTCAATACGGTCAGGGTAGTCCCTTCCCGTTTTGGCCTGATTGCTTCCATTTCGTTCCCAGGGAATTTACAACCCAGTTTTTAAGAGAATGTGCCTGGGTGAAAGGGCTGTTCATATTTTGAATTACTTAGATAGCATTACATGCCAGATGATATTAGGCTTTATTACCTGCACTCACAGGTCTGATGCTCCACAAACGTCAGCTCCACATACTGCCCTGTCCTCTCAGTCGGAGTTATCCTCATCAACTGACACACATACAAACACACAGAGGAAAACACAAACACATGCATTGAGGTGTCCATGCACTCAAAGATGTGGACTGACATTGGGTGTTTTACCGGAACATATATATCTTTAAGGTTGGAAGAGGGTAGCCCAAGGCAATATGTGGCCTCCTGACACAAAGTGACCCCCACCTGCATGGTGACGTTACGTGTGAGGGTGGGGTGACACTCCAGGTTCTCGTCTCCACAGCAACCAGCACATCGCCACAGGGGCACGCAGGCAGGGCTAAAAATATATTCCACCCCTCCAGGGTACTCCTGCTCCACCTCCACCAATCGCTCCATCGAACGACACAAACTCCGCCCCAAAACCTCCCGGAACAGCATCACTGCAACAAGAGTTGACCAATGAACTATCACTCAGACCCAGGTTGATTGACAGCGGACCAATGTCTTCACTGTCTCTAAGAAATATTAATAAGACAGTTACTTAACTTAAGGAACAAGAGAGGCACTTACCTCTAGATTGTGGTTCCACTGGGGAGTGAGAAGTCTGGAATAAAAAGAAGGGGGGGAAAATGCTATGTTATATTTCCGATAGAAGGAAATGATTACATTTACATTTAAGTCATTTAGCAGACGCTCTTATCCAGAGCGACTTACAAATTGGTGCGTTCACCTTAAGACATCCAGTGGAACAGCCACTTTACAATAGTGCATCTAAATATTTTAAGGGGGGGGGGGGTGAGAAGGATTACTTTATCCTATCCTAGGTATTCCTGAAAGAGGTGGGGTTTCAGGTGTCTCCGGAAGGTGGTGATTGACTCCGCTGTCCTGGCGTCGTGAGGGAGTTTGTTCCACCATTGGGGGGCCAGATGATGATCACAGGTAGACATCACTGTGAACAACATAGCCAATACATAGCGACAGTTGACGCCCACTCAGTCAGTTGACACACACTCAGTCAGTTGACACCCACTCAGTCACAGAAACTTCGACTCTGAACATATTTATTGGGCAGCTGATGAGCGTACTCTTGTGGTAGAAAGAGAATGCTACAGCTGTGAGCAAGCAAGAGTTCTGTTACAGCCTATTTTCAGCTCAACCAAGGCAGAGGGGGCAGACATAGTAATCTTACAGGGCCTCAGACTCCAGACCATAGACTTATATCCAGACTAAAGCAGTGCAGTAGGATACTGTACGATAGCAGGATCATCTCCAGTAAGAGAGAGAGAGAGATTTTCTCTCCTTATTTTCACTTACTGATTTCACCCACTCTGGGTTTTTTTGAGTTCCAATGAGAGTTGACAGTTCCGGTGAAGCCATGGTTTGGATAAACCCAAAGTTCCAATGCAGAATGATGCCCCATGCTGTTTTAATAAACTGTTACATTATGTTAATCATCAAGCTGTTTTGTGAACTTGAAGCCATGGAAAGGATAGTCTTGCTGACACAAGCTCACGTTGCTTGCGTCAGCCGGGTTGATGGAAGGAAGCCATGGTTTCAACAGACCTTTGGCCATGCAATGAGAATGTCTGTCTATAGGAGACACGTTTTCCTCGATGTTGCAGTGCTGCTGAGCAGCAACAAGGAGCGGTGATGTGGCAAAACTGCAGCCATCCATCACTGTCGCCATAGTGACGCCGCATAACCAACCATAGCCAACGATACATGACCATTAGTCTCTTCCCACTGACCACTAAAGCACAAGTACAAAAAGGCATCCCAGGATGTCTCTACTGTAAGTCTTTGTTTGGACACAGTGAGAGACATGTCTCCGGTCAGGAACTATGAACACAAACAAACACAAATACAAGCCCAGACAGTGAACAGGCAGCTCACAGAGACAATGGGAGAGAGACAGTTTTGGAGTTCTCACAGTAGTCTGCTAGCCATCCTTGACCTCACGTGGTCTCTCTTTCCCTCTCTCTCCTCCTCCTCAGTCGATTTCTTCCTGTCCTTTCTCTCTCGCTCTTTTCTCATCTCATCTCTCTCGCTTTCTCTCTCTCCTCTCATAAGTTGTATTTTATAAATGTCAGTTTGTATCTCTGGATCCATTGGTCCCATCTGGGCTGGTTTCAAAGGCTCTAATAAATCTCACCATTAGCTCCTTTTTAACTGACCTCCATTACATGTATCCTGTTGACACTAAGAGTTAGTTTCTCTCTACGGGTTTCAGCGGGTTATTTTATCACACACAACCCCCTGAAGTGAGACGGAGGCGGTGTTCAGGTTTTGTAGTGATTTAGGTAGAAGAGTGGAAAGTCCCCGGTTTACGAGTGATGTAACATGCGTTTCCCAAAACACCATGCAGAGAGAACGGTCGCTAAGTGTGACAGAGAGGGAGAACTGCTCTCAGCAGCATAGAATGAACTCAGAATCATTTTTACGACCACAAATAACCATAACTGTAGTGACCCTGTGTTTATAAACGTGGATTTCGACTTTGCCACTTCAGCATGCTTTTGTGGCACAGTCGATGCCACGTAAGGGCTACGGGCCAGAAGTTTAAGGGTTTGCCAACCACCACTAACGAGCTCACTCTCCCTGCCTGTTTCGTGACAATGCGATCAGAGCCGGATGCAGACGATGATTAGTTAGGGGGAAATCAGATTTTTAACATTTCGATGCCATATTTACAATTGTATAAAATATATGCTACACATTTTCCACCAAATGGTTTCTGTGCCAATGCACCACACAACCAATAAACAGAGCATACTGACTTTGGGCTCTTCAATATCACATTTTGCGTTTTCAACACCACAATAAGTAGACTTTGTCAATCTCGACAAACAGAAAATACATCCCTCCCTACATGGTTTAGTAACAGATGTCTCTTCCCATTCATCAAATGGCTGCTGCACAGTTTGGATTGATTTAATTCTTGATTTTATATGTGTCATACATCCATTTTTCAAGAGCTGAAATAAAAGATCCCAGAAATGTTCCATACGCACAAACATATTATTTCTCTCAAATGTTTTGCACAAATGTGCTTACATCCCTGTTAGTGAGCATTTCTCATTTACCAAGATAATCCATCCACCTGACAGGTGTGGCATATCAAGAAGCTGATTAAACAGCATGATCCTTAGACAGGTGCACCTTATGCTGGGGACAGTAAAAGGCCACTCTAAATTGTGCAGTTTTGTCACACAACAAAATGCCACAGATGTCTCAAGTTTTGAGGGAGTATGCAATTGGCATGCTGACTGCAGGAATGTCCAACAGAGCTGTTTCCAGATAATTTCATGTTTATTTCTCTACCATAAGCCGCCTCCAACAAGGTTTTTATAAAATTTGGCAGTACATCCAACCGGCTGCACAACCACAGAGTATGTGTAACCACGCCAGCCCAGAACCTCCACATCCAGCTTCTTCACCTGCAGGATCGTCTGTGGAGGGGGGATGCTGAGGAGTATTTCTGTCTGTAAAAAATTCCTTTTGTGGGGGAAAAACTCATTCAGGTTGGCTGGGCCTGGCTCCCAAATGAGTGGGCCTTTGCCCACCCATGGCTGCGCCCCTGCCTAGTCATATGAAATTAATTTATTTCAATTGACTGATTTCCTTCTATGAACTGTAAAATCTTTGAAATTGTTGCATGTTGCCTTTACAGTGTCTCCTGACCCCTCCTGGCTCACCCTCCAGTATTTATGCTGCAGCTGTTTATGTGTCGGAGACTAGGGTCAGTCTGTTATATCTGGAGTATTTCTCCTGTCTTATCTGGTGTCCTGTGTGAATTTAAGTATGCTCTCTTTCTTTCTTTCTCTCCTGGAGGACCATGCCTCAGGACTACCTGGCACGATGACTCCTTGCTGTCCCCAGTCCACCTGGCCGTGCTGCTGCTCCAGTTTCAACCGTTCTGCCTGCGGCTATGGAACCCTGACCAGGTTCACTGGACGTGCTACCTGTCCCAGATCTGCTGTTTTCAACTCTCTAGAGACAGCAGGAGTGGTAGAGATACTCTGAATGATCGGCAACCACTGTGATTATTATTATTTGACCATGCTGGTCATCTATGAACATTTGAACATCTTGGACATGTTCTGTTATAATCCCCACCCGGCACAGCCAGAAGAGGACTGGCCACCCCTCAGAGCCTGGTTCCTTTCTAGGTTTATTCCTAGGTTTTGGCCTTTCTAGGGAGTTTTTCCTAGCCACCGTGCTTCTACACCTGCATTGCTTGATGTTTGGGGTTTTAGCTGGGTTTCTGTGCAGCACTTTGTGACATCAGCTGATGTAAGAAGGGCTTTATAAATAAATTGGATTGATTGACCAGCCGGTGGGTAGCTTGAGTATTTAAAAAAAAATAGGCTATAAAATAAAATACAACTGAAACAAAAACTATTTTTTGGGGGAGGGGGGGTGAACACAATATACTTTCAAATGACTAAAAGCAAATCGAAACTGTGTAGAAATGATAATAACAAAGCATCCTTCACTCATGCTGCCCAACATACCCTTGTAAAACTGACCATCCTACCAATCCTCGACTTTGGCGATGTCATTTACAAAATAGCCTCCAATACCCTACTCAACAAATTGGATGCAGTCTATCATAGTGCAATCCGTTTCGTCACCAAAGCCCCATATACTACCCGCCATTGCGACCTGTACGCTCTCGTTGGCTGGCCCTCGCTTCATACTCGTCGCCAAACCCACTGGCTCCATGTCATCTACAAGACCCTGCTAGGTAAAGTCCCCCCTTATCTCAGCTCGCTGGTCACCATAGCATCTCCCACCTGTAGCACACGCTCCAGCAGGTATATCTCTCTAGTCACCCCCAAAACCAATTCTTTCTTTGGCCGCCTCTCCTTCCAGTTCTCTGCTGCCAATGACTGGAACGAACTACAAAAATATCTGAAACTGTCAGAGCAGCTCACAGATTACTGCACCTGTACATATCCCACCTATAATTTAGCCCAAACAACTACCTCTTTCCCTACTGTATTTAATTAATGTATTTATTTTGCTCCTTTGCACCCCATTATTTTTATTTCTACTTTGCACATTCTTCCATTGCAAATCTACCATTCCAGTGTTTTACTTGCTATATTGTATTTACTTTGCCACCATGGCCTTTTTTTGCCTTTACCTCCCTTATCTCACCTCATTTGCTCACATCGTATATAGACTTGTTTATACTGTATTATCAACTGTATGTTTGTTTTACTCCATGTGTAACTCTGTGTCGTTGTATGTGTCGAACTGCTTTGCTTTATCTTGGCCAGGTCGCAATTGTAAATGAGAACTTGTTCTCAACTTGCCTACCTGGTTAAATAAAGGTTAAATAAATAAATAAATAAATAATGGACTTTTATTCTTGACAGTCCAGCTCGCTAATAATCACTAGACAGTCAGGGATAATCTAAAATGGAAAAAACACTGGATAAGACTAATTAATTTTGCACATTTTGACTGCAAGGAAATATAACCAATTTTCAGTGCAGCCCTCCGGACCTCGACCAAATGTGACCCACAGGAAAAATAGGTTTGACACCCCTGCTTTAGGATGTCTATAGCCAGGTTTCCATTAAAATTGCAACAGATTTTCATGCAAATATTCTAAAATCTGCATAAAAACACGATGCACATTTTCCCCTCAGTGTTGTGTTTCCATCAAATTGACTTGTTGCGGATAAAAGTATGTGCGTAAATACGTAGTGTACAAAAAAACAATACTTTTAAGGTTACATTTCCATGCACCAAATAAAAAATACAAGTTCAATGGGTTTCCATCTAATTTTCAACTCAAGGCCTACTGATGGTTTTGTCACTAAAAATGTTGCATATGTATAGAAAATGTGCCCACTCTGGTATTGGCACGTGTGCTCTAGCCAACAGCTTGCAGTACAGTGCAGGTTTAGTTTACTACATGATCAGATTATTATGGACAAAGGTGTGATATTATTTTTATTTGTCAAATAGCATCCAAGCCTTGATCATCTGGTCACCAGAATAAGACCCTCAATATTTATTGAAAGGAGCATCAAGCTCATCACCTTGCACTTTCACCACCCTGTGAAGTTCATCATAATGTATTTCATCTGTAGCCTAATAAAATGCATGGTTTCCAAAGTGGGAGGAACACTCACCATGTCATCACGCGTGACTCCAAGTTTAATTCAATATGTTGGTTGTGATTAGAGGTCAACCGATTATGATTTTTCAACGACCAAAAAAGCCGATACCAATTAATCAGACTATTTATTTATTTATTTTTATTTGTAATAATGACAATTACAACAATACTGAATTGAACACTTATTTTAACTTAATATAAAACAGAAATAAAATCAATTTAGCCTCAAATAAATAATGAAACATGTTCAATTTGGTTTAAATAATGCAAAAACAAAGTCTTGGAGAAGAAAGTAATATGTGCCATGTAAAATGTGTGCCATGTAAAAAAGGTTTAAGTTCCTTGCTCAGAACATGAGAACATATGAAAGTTGGTGGTTCATTTACATTTACATTTAAGTCATTTAGCAGACGCTCTTATCCAGAGCGACTTACAAATTGGTGCGTTCACCTTAAGACATCCAGTGGAACAGCCACTTTACAATAGTGCATCTAAATCTTTTAAGGGGGGTGAGAAGGATTACTTTATCCTATCCTAGGTATTCCTGAAAGAGGTGGGGTTTCAGGTGTCTCCGGAAGGTGGTGATTGACTCCGCTGTCCTGGCGTCGTGAGGGAGTTTGTTCCACCATTGGGGGGCCAGAGCAGTGAACAGTTTTGACTGGGCTGCGTGGGAACTGTACTTCCTCAGTGGTAGGGAGGCGAGCAGGCCAGAGGTGGATGAACGCAGTGCCCTTGTTTGGGTGTAGGGCCTGATCAGAGCCTGGAGGTACTGAGGTGCCGTTCCCCTCACAGCTCCGTAGGCAAGCACCATGGTCTTGTAGCGGATGCGAGCTTCAACTGGAAGCCAGTGGAGAGAGCGGAGGAGCGGGGTGACGTGAGAGAACTTGGGAAGGTTGAACACCAGACGGGCTGCGGCGTTCTGGATGAGTTGTAGGGGTTTAATGGCACAGGCAGGGAGCCCAGCCAACAGCGAGTTGCAGTAATCCAGACGGGAGATGACAAGTGCCTGGATTAGGACCTGCGCTGCTTCCTGTGTGAGGCAGGGTCGTACTCTGCGGATGTTGTAGAGCATGAACCTACAAGAACGGGCCACCGCCTTGATGTTAGTTGAGAACAACAGGGTGTTGTCCAGGATCACGCCAAGGTTCTTAGCGCTCTGGGAGGAGGACACAATGGAGTTGTCAACCGTGATGGCGAGATCATGGAACGGGCAGTCCTTCCCGGGAGGAAGAGCAGCTCCGTCTTGCCGAGGTTCAGCTTGAGGTGGTGATCCGTCATCCACACTGATATGTCTGCCAGACATGCAGAGATGCGATTCGCCACCTGGTCATCAGAAGGGGAAAGGAGAAGATTAATTGTGTCGTCTGCATAGCAATGATAGGAGAGACCATGTGAGGTTATGACAGAGCCAAGTGACTTGGTGTATAGCGAGAATAGGAGAGGGCCTAGAACAGAGCCCTGGGGACGCCAGTGGTGAGAGCGCGTGGTGAGGAGACAGATTCTCGCCACGCCACCTGGTAGGAGCGACCTGTCAGGTAGGACGCAATCCAAGCGTGGGCCGCGCCGGAGATGCCCAACTCGGAGAGGGTGGAGAGGAGGATCTGATGGTTCACAGTATCGAAGGCAGACGATAGGTCTAGAAGGACGAGAGCAGAGGAGAGAGAGTTAGCTTTAGCAGTGCGGAGGGCCTCCGTGATACAGAGAAGAGCAGTCTCAGTTGAATGACTAGTCTTGAAACCTGACTGATTTGGATCAAGAAGGTCATTCTGAGAGAGATAGCGGGAGAGCTGGCCAAGGACGGCACGTTCAAGAGTTTTGGAGAGAAAAGAAAGAAGGGATACTGGTCTGTAGTTGTTGACATCGGAGGGATCGAGTGTAGGTTTTTTCAGAAGGGGTGCAACTCTCGCTCTCTTGAAGACAGAAGGGACGTAGCCAGCGGTCAGGGATGAGTTGATGAGCGAGGTGAGGTAAGGGAGAAAGTCTCCGGAAATGGTCTGGAGAAGAGAGGAGGGAATAGGGTCAAGCGGGCAGGTTGTTGGGCGGCCGGCCGTCACAAGACGCGAGATTTCATCTGGAGAGAGAGGGGAGAAAGAGGTCAGAGCACAGGGTAGGGCAGTGTGAGCAGAACCAGCGGTGTCGTTTGACTTAGCAAACGAGGATCGGATGTCGTCGACCTTCTTTTCAAAATGGTTGACGAAGTCATCTGCAGAGAGGGAGGAGGGGGGGGGAGGGGGAGGAGGATTCAGGAGGGAGGAGAAGGTGGCAAAGAGCTTCCTAGGGTTAGAGGCAAATGCTTGGACTTTAGAGTGGTAGAAAGTGGCTTTAGCAGCAGAGACAGAAGAGGAAAATGTAGAGAGGAGGGAGTGAAAGGATGCCAGGTCCGCAGGGAGGCGAGTTTTCCTCCATTTCCGCTCGGCTGCCCGGAGCCCTGTTCTTTTATTTTTTACCTTTTTAAATTAAATTTTTTTTGTTCCTGGTTCCTTTTAACATGAGACTTCAATGTTCCAAGGTAAGAGGTTTTAGGTTGTAGTTAATATAGTATTTATAGGACTATTTTTTTCTATACCATTTGTATTTCATATACCTTTGACTATTGGATGTTCTTACAGGCACTATAGTATTGCCAGTGTAACAGTATAGCTTCCGTCCCTCTCCTCGCCCCTACCTGGGCTCGAACCAGGAACACATAGACAACAGCCACACTCGAAGCATCGTTACCCATCGCTCCACAAAAGCCGCGGCCCTTGCAGCGCAAGGGGAATAACTACTCCAAATCTAAAAGCGCGTGACTTTTGAAACAGTATTAGCGCACACCCAGGTAACTAGCTAGCCATTTCACATTGGTTACACCAGCCATTAGGCTGATAGGCTTGAAGTCATAAACAGCGCTGTGCTTGCGAAGAGCTGCTGGCAAAACACACGAAAGTGCTGTTTGAATTAATGATTACGGGCCTGTTGCTGCTCAGTCCGACTGCTCTATCAAATCAGACTTAATTATAACATAACACACAGAAATACGAGCCTTTGGTCATTAATATGATCGAATCCGGAAACTATCATTTCGAAAACAAAACGTTTATTATTTCAGTGAAATACGGAACCGTTCGGTATTTTGTCTAACGGGTGGCATCCCTAAGTCTAAATATTCTTGTTACATTGCACAACCTTCAATGTATGTCATAATTACGTAAAATTCTGGCAAATTAGTTCGCAATGAGCCAGGCAGCCCAAACTGTTGCATATACTCTGACTCTGTGTGCAATGACACAATTTCACCTGGTTAATATTGCCTGCTAAACTGGATCAGTAGTTATAACTAGTGATTATGATTGATTGTTTTTTATAAGATAAGTTTAATGCTAGCTAGCAATTTACCTTGGCTTCTACTACATTCGCGTAGCAGGCAGGCTACTCGTGGAGTGCAATGGTTAGAGCGTTGGACTAGTTAACTGTGCGGTTGCAAGATTGGAACCCTGAGCTGACAAGGTGAAAATCTGTCGTTCTGCCCCTGAACAAGGCAGTTAACCCACAGTTCATAGGCCGTCATTGAAAATAAGAATGTGTTCTTAACTGACTTGCCTAGTTAAATAAAAGTTCTAAAAATATATATATAAAAAAAAATCGGAAATCGGCGCCCAAAAATCGGCCATTCCAATTAATCGACAACCTCTAGTTGTGATATCGATATGTTCACATAAAGGCGTTCTCCAAACTCCATTTCTCGCATAATAGCTTTTATCGACGCAAAAAGATCCCACCATGTCTAGCGATCAAATGATCTGTTGGCATTCATATAATTGTACCGAAACCTCCTGTTTCCATCACAGCTGTCATGATTATTTTATATGGTACGACTTTACTCGCATTAAAACTGGATGTCAAGCCATTTTGAGGATGCTGGAATTATGTTTTGGATGAATGTGCGCATGTCTACAGGATACATTTGATGTAGCCTAAGCAGACAAAAACATTGTGACTGGTTGTGTTTAAAAAGTGAAATTATAAATAGTTAGGCTATAATGAAGTGTTAGGTTCTAGGTGCTTGAGGTATAGCTGCTCGGATTGGAGAGGAGGCAGAGGGGGCTTGAAGCTTTCCTGAATAACTGGGCCTGTCAGAAGCATATGTGGCCACGTTATTATAGGACGACTTGGGAGAATGATGATCTGCAACAGACAGCGTATCTCAGTATCAGAAGTTTTTTTTAAATACAGCCAGGCTGGCCAGCTATTGTGCCTTTCTAGATCGTATAAACTGTTGAGAGTAGACCCACCCACTGATCCAAATGGGATGAAACATTCAAATCACAGGGCTATTGCGCTTTTTTTCTAAATACATTTTCACTGCAGCCTAGAGTAGAATTGTGTACTCACTTGAAAACAATAATGCAATTATTCATTGCATTGTGGGGTTGTAGGCTGCTAGGATAATTGTATTGTCCTTAAACAAGATCAGTGGGGTACCTTTTTGAGCTGCGTGTCTCATGTCTTCACTGTTCTTTCATGAGCAATGATGCACCTGGCCTCCACCTACCACTATTGTCACTATGAATGGTGGATAGAGGCCAGGATAAACAGTTAGACTGGTAGACTATATTGACATGTGGTATAGTAAAAGTTTGAGGCAGAAAAGCGTTGTGCATAAGGTAAGTACCAAAACACCATGATATTGGGGCGGTGCATGTAAGCAGATGAGGAACTTAGGCTAGGATGGAAGAAATTATATAGTAAAACCTGCAAAATAGAGAATGTTATACCAGGGGAAAAACGCACTACCCTCCCGTGCCCAATAAAAAAACACACAACCCTCCCCAAACAAAAACAAAAATATTGACAACCCTCCCCTATTTTTGGACCATCGTATACACTTCACATACATGGAGGCTACAGTGGTACAGTTCCTCGCTTGAGCAGTAGTGTGACAATGACACTGCACACCCTGCTGAGTGCATCGCAATAATGTGGGTTCAACATCTCTTCTCGTTTATCTGTACTGATCTGAAAACACTGGTCAGCTGAAAGTATCACCAGTCCTGCTGTTCCACAAGGAGAGGAGGAGAGGATGCCATTTTTGATTGTTGAGATACATCCCAAGTCTCAATAAGGGTCAGGCGTTGCTACAGGAAAAGGAAGCACCTGCTTAATGAGACTCTTACCGTTATGTCCCTGAGGACCAACCCATGTCCCTCCATCTCTCCCTGCCTGCAACACCATAGTGCTTTCATTGTGTATGAGAGTTATACTTTACATGTAATAAAGAACACATTTTTTGTATTTTTACCCTCTTACTTAGGACGTCCTCCTATTCCACCGTGTGATCGACGGGGCTCTATCTCTCCTCTGATCCCAGCTCCCTCCACCGACAATATCATGATTTGCTTTCACTATCGATCCCCAACACACTCATTGTGTCTTACATTCCCAGCTGCAACATTAACTCATCATTACTGCATTATTTGGTGCGCCCTGTCCACAAAGATATTGCACCAAATTGTGAGCTGTTCTCGCTTTCAGACTGTAGCGTTTAGAAATGTAAATATCATCCATCTTTTTGTTGTTGTTGACATATCTGCTCCGTCCCAGGTGGGCTAGCCAGCAGCTGCAGATGGATGTCTGTTTCTGTGACTTCTGCTGCTGTAAATATCTGCTCGCATGACTAATTAGCAACACGCGGTCACGATAAACAGCACAAAGTATCCCTGTGTAAACTACATTTCCCAGAAAACCTCAACAGCCCAATGCAGGTGGTCACCACTCAGTGTCTGTTGAATGTGTTGCTAGTGCGTTTGTAGACTAACTACTGTAATACCCTGAGAATGATCCATTATTTACCTTGATGCCACTTCAGTATTAGGGGGTCAATATACGCTAGGAGAGGATTAATTCTATTTTACTATCTCCCTAATGTTGTAAAAGTGAGGCGTGATGACAAAAAGTGAGTTACAGTACTAGAAAAGAATAGCTCTAAATGTGACTCTAATGACTTTTTCACGTGAAGTTGTAATGGGAGTCACATTTTGGGGCCAGAGAAGAAATTGGAGATACAGACATGTGAAGCAGTTATGAACTCACCTTTTACAGAGAGTCCAGTTTGGAACATTGCATACAATAAAGTACGACATTAATAAGGTGTTACTTGCCATATATGAAAACTAATAGGAATATATATATAGCCTATCATTATTTGTACAGAGGTTTTCAAGGAGGCTGAACCATTGTCTATCAAGAACTAAAGCCGAATGATATCACCACAACATGACAAAATGTATTGACCATTTACACAACACATGTTCGCTATTGTCCCTTGATAGTGACAGGCTATAAAACAGGCATACTACTTTACCTGAGTAGGTGCCAAGTGGAACATAAGAGTTGCCAAAATCTGCGAGACGCCGACGAGAACGTGCATCTTGAAGGAAAAAGTGTTCATTTTTTTGCAGACAAATTTTTACAAAACAATTTCACTGAATCTGAGTAGCTGTCGGCATTGACAGTCTTGAGTCAAGGTAAAGAGATGCGCGTATTATCGACCACTGTAGAAATGACGCGATTGAGAACAGATTGAGCGAACCTTGGATGACTATCGCTGTCCGTGAAGAGCAGTCAGAGTAGGACTGACTTTTTGTAAAATACTATAATGCAGCGCTTGGACATAGCCTAATCGGAAGCTGATTAGTGAAATTCAATTAGGTTACTTTTACTAAAGTGCTTATCAAAGCGTTCCAGTGTCCCATAATGTTATGTCTTGCCCCAGACCCCCCGAACACTTTCTCCCCACTTACAGTACCAGTCAAAAGTTTGGACACACCTACTCATTACAGGGTTTTCTTTTATTAAAAACAACAACTATTTTCTACGTTGTAGAACAATAGTGAAGACATCAAAACTATGAAATTACCCTTTTAGTCATGTAGTAACCAAAAAAGTGTTAAACAAATCAAAACGTATTATATATATATTTATAAATATTTGATTCTTCAAAAAATCCACCCTTTGCCTTGATGTCAGCTTTGCACACTCTTGGAAATGACTCATTCACTCCGAATCCCTTTGCGTGAAGAATAATTAATACAGCAGATGTGTAATTATAAGTGATAGGGTATGATACTTAGTGATTTTTGATGAAGGAATTAACATGATAGTTCATTATTGAGACACGTGCAAGAGAGATATGACAGCATGCCAGTCCTCCCTCGCACTTAAGTCTGATTGTTTACCTTCAGCCTCTACAAATTCTCATCATCCATTTATTTTCCCGAGATAATGAATGAATTACGATAATGAAACAGATATTTTGCTCTTTCAAGTGCTCAAAACACTTCATACAGAAGGAGAGCACGTCATCGACTTCAATCTACGCAGTATTCTCAGAGCTAATTTTTACCACCCAAGTTAGAGTGAGTTGGTGCTTCTGACCCATCGCAGCGGCGAGTCTTTCCAGTGGGTAAAGGTGCGTAGATTAGAACCATCGTCTGCCAGTAGACACAAACACACCTTATCTGTCTAGACGTGTGATGGTGATGGTACGTTTACACGACTGCAGGAATGAAGGAGGAGGATCCCTTTCAGACATTCTGCTCATATTTGGAGTGGTGCCATGATAACCTCATCATGTCTGGGGTAAGACCAGACAGGGACCACACTCTGAGGGGCCAGTGTACATACACAATTCACTGTGCATGTGCAACTCATAGGCCATGCTACTCACACCTAGAGGGAAAGATGACCTTCCATCTCCGTCCATGATAATGGTACAGCTCTGTTATTAGTTCAAAGAACAACTCTCACACCCGATGATGATGAATATAACTACTGGGCACAGACGTCAGTTCAGTCTATTTTTTGCTTACATTCGGTTGAGTTGTCAACTAATGTGAGTTCAATGTGAAATCAACAAACAAATTCACCATCACATTGGATTTTGGTTCAAAGTTGGGTGAAAAAAAGAATAAATTCCCTTACGTTGATCAGTTTTCCACATCGATTCAATGTCATCACATTGACATTTTTGCTTGAAATGATGTGGAAACAACATTGATTGAACCGGTTTTTGCCCAGTGGGCAGTAACTTGTAGTGGACCTGTGGAATCATCATACATTTCTGCTGTAAAAACCAGACTGATAGACAACCAGATAAATAGGTAGTTTTGTTTTGAATGACGAGAGATAACCAGGATAGATGATCCCTCCATTTTACACATCTCACTTATCACATACTCTGGGGTGTTTGGTGTGTATACAAGAGTGGTAGACACTGTTATCCTTCTGAGTGATGTATACTGTATACAATGGTTTGACTCTTTCACCACAGCCCTATAATTCATTGAATTGGGAGAAATCCACAATATGAATGAAAGAACAGTATAGCAGTCAGTCGGTCAGCTTTTTACTCAGGGAGGGCCCTATAGCAGGGGTCAAAGTTAACAGCTGTGACTTTCTGTCCCTGGGAACGGAGTTGACGCCCAAGTCCCACTCCCAGCCCAGCCTGAGTGACTTGTGATTCCCCAGTCTCAGAGGAGTGAAACTGGGGAAATGGAGACCAGGCTTGGTGGAGTTTCCCAGGATAGAGCAACAGCAGGTGGGACTAGCGTTGCAAAAGTCTGGGAACTTTCAATAAACTCCCTGGTTTTCCCCGAAATCCCAGTTGGATGCCTGGAATCAGGAGGGAATAAGCAGGAAACCTGGAATCAGGAGGGAATAAGCAGGAAACCTGGAATCAGGAGTGAATAAGCAGGAAACCTGGAATCAGGAGGGAATAAGCAGGAAACCTGGAATCAGGAGGGAATAAGCAGGAAACCTGGAATCAGGAGGGAATAAGCAGGAAACTTGGAATCATTAGGGAATAAGCAGGAAATCTGGAATCAGGAGGGAATAAGCAGGAAACCCGGAACCAGGATTTCTGGAAAAGCAGGGAATTTTGGTAAAGTTTTGCAACCCTAGGTGGGACTGTTCTATATGAGTGTCTCCCTGGGATACTCATCTCCATATACCCAGATGTGGACAGAGACATTAAAGAGAGAGAGAGAGAGTAGGAAGGCACTCAACAAATTAAGACGGATATGTGCCGGGGAATTGTGCACAATCTTTTTCCTGGGACATATTTAAAGGGTGAAGTACCTTTGAACGGGGTATGGTAGTAGGTGCCAGGCTGCCCGGTTTGTGTCAAGACCTGCAACACTGCTGGGGTTTTCAAGCTCAACAGTTTCCTGTGAGTATCAAGAATGGTCCACCACCCAAAGGACATCACTATTAGGAAGGTGTTCCTAATGTTTGGTATACTCAGTGTCTATCATGTGTATATAACTAATAAACAAACTTGAACATGAACTCGAGAATAGTTTGCCAAGAAGTGCTTAGTCAGATTTCTCCTAACATGGAGCGGAAGCTCAGGAGAACATGCGAACAGGAGTGTGACCCTTGAGGGGTCTGGGTCAGGGAAGTTCTGTTGGGTTCACTGTCACTAACGTATAGTATAGGTGGCCCTGTAGGGCCACAGGGGAGACCCCCACAGAGATAGCTCCGGGGCTGACGAAAGAGAGAGAGAGAGACATGTTGTGTGTGTGTGTGTGCGTGCGTGCACTATTGGTGTGTGCATGTGCATGTGTGTATATCGGTAACAGATGAAGTCAAACTGGTGATTGGACTCGGAGTCTGAGGTGCAGCAGAATTCCCTAGTCTCTGCCAATCTTTTGAGTAATGACGCCACATCAGTTCCCAGACAGACACAGTAGCAACCACCTAAACAGTTTATGGTTTATGTGACCTCTGAGGGCAAACAACCACAACCTCAGACAGACACACACACACTTTGGTTTCACTATGGCGCCTCCTTGTGGGCGATACATGTTGCACCCAAAACCTGGACATTTTGGTGTTTGAGGTCATTTTCCCCAGACAGCATATGGATCCCAATGCCCATATGGGATCTTATAATCAACTATAATGACCAAACCTGATCAGACAGGTACATTCAGAGTTGATTTAATGATACAGTCAAACACAGGCATATGGACACCAAAGGGATCTCAGCTATATGATTGCATGTCATTGTGGAACTCAAAACTGTGTGTGTACGTGTCTGTGTAAGCTGATATGAATGCAGGAGGATAGAGAACATCGTAATCAATAACAGTCACATTGCATGTATTGCACACAATCATACGCTATGACGGTGCCGTCCTTTTTTCATGCCAGAAATAGATCAGTCGTGTTTCAAACGTAGTGTAAGCACATCCAATGACTTGCAGGTGCTAGGTTTTTTTTAAATGAACTCGTGAAATAATGAATAGACACCCGCACAATGGTATCAGTGACTTGGTGCATTATGGCCCCATTGTTTTACAGCGCAACAAATCAACCCAAAACGATGAAGACCTTAAAATGTTTATAAGTCGGTCTTTGACATAAAAAGAGTCAAAGCCACTTGGTGTTTGCTTACCAGACTCACTGCTGTCACACAGTATTTAGCAGTACCCGGCACTTCATGATGATTTCCTTGGCCTGGTGTTCATTACTTTGGAAGAGGCTAGGAAATAACCCTAATCTAACTTCAAACAATACCCCTGACTGCTGTCTCCTCACATCCTTAAAGAGTGAACATTATTCATGTTCTCCAGTATGCGTTTCAACAGTGAAGCAAGCTGTGGGAATATCAGTGTGAAACATCACTTGGAGGCTCTGGTGAGTGAGAAAGAAGCCTCATGAAAGACTGAGGGGGCAGAGCGACATAAACAGACAAGACAGGAAAGACAACACTAAGGAAAAGGATACGAGCAACAGTGGGAACGTTCCAGGAATGTTTATTTAACGCTATTTGAGTTGATGCATTACAGATATGAGCTCTTGGGAGATTGAAACTGATATTGCAATGTTTTACATGGCAAAGAAGAAACAATAAATACATGGCTAATAAAACACTTCATATTTGCTGAACAACAATGCCTGGGGTAGCATTCACAATGACGACATAAAGAGCAACTTGACAAAGCAACATTTGAATACTGAACTGCAATTTATCTGGTTCACCTACAGTACATTTTCTTACCGACAGTTTTCAAATGCAGCTCAACGGCATGTTTTAACACGAAACGCATCAGTTCGGCAGAGTCAAACCAACACTTCTGCTTCAAGGGGAGGTCAAACACATGGCCACAAATCAAGACCGCCTTGTTTACAAGGATCTGGTCCAGGAAGTGATCTACCTGACCCCAGAATCCATGGCCATAGCACAATTCTCTCATATAAAATGCTGACTACTGTATCGGTGAGCTGTAGTTTAGCAAAAGAGTGAGCAGAGTCTGGATGGCAGTGTGGCATAGGTCAGGAGGAGGAGTCTTACAGAACAAGAACAGGCACATAAAGACTGACAGAACTAAAACTACAACCCCCATAATCCACAGCCGTCTGGGGGTTGAGATGCTGGGTGCATCTCCATAGTCTACCGTGACTTCATGGCCTTGTCTCCTTTGTCGAAGGATTTTTCCATACTGCTCTCACCACCACCAATTCTGTTCAGTACAGATGAGGGGAAGGGCATTTTATTTATTTTTTATTTCAACCTTTATTTAACTAGGAAAGTCAGTTAAGAACAAATTCTTATTTACAATGACGGCCTGCCCCAGCCCTATGCGACTCCCAATTACGGACGGTTGTGATGCAGCCTGGAATCGATCCAGGGTCTGTATTGACGCCTCTAGCACTGAGATGCAGTGCCTTAAACAGCTGCGCCACTCTGGAGCATGAGAGGAAGCCACGACAGACTATTGAGACGTACCTATAACATCTGGTAGGCCAAACTTTTTTTTGTCTGGGATGAGTTTCTGGTGTCTAGTGTGGACTACGTCCGAAATGGCACCTTTTTCCCCAGGACCAGGGCCCAAAGTAGTGCACTATTTAGGGTATAGGATGACATAGATAGCAGATGCAGACTAGAAGTAGACACTGTCTGATCTGGCACTTTATTTCTCAGTGGAGAAGGCTCTCTTCATGAGCGGTGGTGGGGTCTTCCCTGCATCATATACTGATTCTGGGGGTGGGGAGCTGAGACAGCACCAGTCAGGGATACGGCCTGTCTGGTTGTAGTAGTCACGGGACACGGAGCGGCTACCCAGGATGTCCTGCAGTGCTCCAAAGATTGCTCCTAAACAGGGAGAGTAAAGCAGGAGACACAGGGTTATTCACAGCTGGTTTAGATCTAATCAGTCTGGGGGGGGGGGGGGGGGGGTTGATCTCTAATGGCCATTAGCTGTAGTATCCATCACCTCGCAGCTTGGCTATTATTGTATTCCTACACACATAGGATCCATACAGCTCTACAGTGTCTAAGGAAAAGGCTGGTTATCAGATTAATCTGTGTCTCACCTCCAAGCCATGCGGTGCAGTTGGGTTTGGCTGGAGGACTGTGCAGCCTGAAGCTCTTGGTGGCCAGGGCGTCGCGGTACTTGGGTTTCTCCACCAGGAGGCGTATCTCAGCCAGGAGCCGGTGCAGGAAGCCAGGCAGCATGGCCGTGCCCCGATGATCACCAGGTTCTCAGACAGAGCCTTACGAGTGTCGATGGGACACTAAGGGGTTTATTCAGATGGAAACGCATGTGGTTACAAATGTATCAAATCAGTCATATTTCCTCAAATGTCCTGTTCACAAAATGAACAGCAAAATTAAACTCCCAAGCATGTTATTAATGTCTATGGGACAGAAATTGAGATTTAATAAGATTATATATATATTTTTAAACATGATCAGAAATGCATCAATGAATCAAATCATTCAAATATTGTTCATTTCCGCGCAACTAAATCAGTTGTACTTGCTAAGTGCTTCACAGCAAACTGTGCCAAGCAGAGGAAGCAGTGGCAAGGAAAACTCTTTAGGGCCTGGGTGGGAAGAAACCTAGAGAGGAACAAGACTGACTAGCCAGGTAGAAGTAGATCAGCATCCATGCAGTATGTACTGAAATTAGAGAGGAAAATGGTCACGCAAATGTATAAATGCTGACATAGGCTCAGCTGGACATGAGCATGATAAACGAGGTTCGGGTTGCAGACTTCCCTGCCGCCCTGTTACTACTGAGCGGGACAGAAGTGCTGGTCTCTCAGGAGAGAAACCTCATTGACATTGTAAACTGCAGAGAAGTGGAGTGGACTGTTAACTAGCTTCCTGCGACTGCCTGTCAAACTAGTCCACTGAGACCAACGAGTGCTTATGGTACTGTGCTTACAGTGTGAGTGCAGCACAAGCACTGGGCCAGCAGCAGGAGTACTGGAAGCTGCACTGCCTATTGAGATTAATGGTCTGTCGTTGGTCTGATCAGGCTCCTCTCAAAAGGAACCAAGCCGATTTCACCTCGGCGAACCAGAGTCTGGGAGTGTTGCTATGGTAACATGGTTAAAGTAAGTCTCTCGTACGTTTCAGGGGGAAGCGTTCGTCATCACAAAATGGAAAATAAGGAAGGAAGGAATTATAGAACGGCTGATTTTAATGAGAAGACGCAGATGTCTGATGAAAGGCCGTTGTGACCGACGCAACATGGTCTAGTAATTACTGATGAAGACAGTGTTGCAACTTATGAATTCAGTACCCACATATTTCGGCAGCATCTCATGTCTTTGCTGTTCGAACAGAAACAAACCAATGCAAATGTTACCTTGACCAGAGCGTCAAGCACCAGAGAGGCCACACTCTTCTCCTCGTTGTCCTGCTCGAACAGCATCTCCATCACAGAGTCCCTGCAATACATCTGAATTGTTTTTTACGATTCCTTACAAAAACAGAACCATCCTGTCACTCAAAGAGTCTCTGCAATAAAGTCTTTGCAAAAAAAAAAAAAGACAGACAACCCTAATTTCAATTCAATAAACATTTTTGGGACCTCCAAGGGGAAATCGCAGCGTCTCATTAGCCGCCGTTGAGAAGAGCAGACAGACACTCATGATGAATGACCTTGCAGAGACAGCCCAAATTCAATAATAGAAGGTGACCCAGATATTAAAGAGGAGACACAGAACCAGATATCTAGGTTTGGAAGTGTACTGGACATGAATGAAATGGACAACCCATTTAGTTGAGGATATGTTCCATATTTGAGGATATTATCCATAGTTTTCCACATTGCTAGTGTTCGTAAAGCATAACAGCTATTCAGGGGGGTGGAGGGACCAGGAGGACAAACAGATACCTGATTGGTCCCTTAATATGCAGAATCTTCTCCCCATCCAATGGGTAATCAACATCAGGGGGTGGTGTTGGACGCTACAAGGGGAAGAACATGGATGTTAGGGTCTCAAATGCACTGGACTATAATACTCACGATAATACTCATCACACCAACTTTAATGAAAGGGCATTTATTGGAAGAACACAGCAATAACTACTCTTTGAAATACCGGACACAATCCAAACACAGACATGACTGACTGGCCAGTTTTTGAGGGGGGTCAAAGGTCACTGACCTCAGCCGTGCCACCCAGGTTAAACTTGGCCTCCTGGATCTTCAGGCCTCTCTGTAGGTCACTGATGAAACAGGTCCTGACTGGACAACAAGACAACACAAACAGCATTAGAGGGTCAATGTGAATATACTAAACACCACCAACATACATGAATGTAGCAAAAATCCATTCCATTTAACTGCCAAACAGGAATCGAGTCCCAGCACTGTCTGTTTTGTCTGTATGAAGGCAATAAATAAATGAAAAGTGGTTTCAGTCTCTTTTGAACATACCTTTGATATCCTCTACAACCTCCTCTGGGATGGCGCCTGGGAAAGAAAGACAGGATGAAAAGAAAGTGACTTATTTTTCTGTGACCCACTTAAGCCTTCATTTCACTTCAACGCTTCTGCTACTGTACTAAACGACTGAGTCTCGTTGGAGTCGAACGGGGCACGCCATGGGGGGGGTTGCATCTGAGACAAAGAGAGGAAACCACAATCGACTACAGAGGTGCACTCCGGAATTATGGAGAAAGTGAGTGCAGTTCACTAAGTCCCAATTTGATATATACCTTTTACCTGTTCCAGATATGTTTGCTTCAGTTTAATGTATGCATTCATAACAGTCGAACCAACGCATAGTCTACATGATTCATTTGACTGTAATACTCCATTCAGTCGTGCCGTGGTTCTGCAGTGGTGTGGTTCAGTAGTGCAGAGAGAGAGGCAATTTATGCTATGCCTGTTTTAATTATTGATGCCTATCCGAACTGCCTAGCCCTGCGTCAGCTAGCTAGAGAGCTACTGCTGCTCTTCATGATGATTCACTCTCAGAACAGAACAGAACAGAACCCCCAGGATGCAGTACAGAAGGAGAGAAAGAAGGCCATGTGTATATACATAATTCAAAAGACAGAAGGAGCGGGTATCGCCTTCCTTTCACATCACGCCATAACAAGGACTTCTGAATACAAAGTGTTGCATGATTGATTCACCCAGAGAGAGATTATAACTTTCATTCCTTTCTTATAACAACGGAAAACCAGCATCACTATGAAACTCATTTTGAAAAATGAATTAACAAGATTGTCAACAACAGCTATACACACAACGCATGATATAGCCACAGAAAACAAGAGAATCCACAGTGGTAGCAAACTAACACAGTTTATACAATGACAAAGCACTGCTTCAGTTGTGAGGTAAGTTGCTGGTGTTATTGACAAGTAGGTTTCTGATGTGGGGGTCTTACCAATGACTGTAGGCAGACTCTGTCCAGTACTGGAGTCTGAGTCTACTGTACACTGTTCCACCAGGAGCCCATCCAACTCCCTGAAGGGTAGAAAACACACAGCCACTTAGAACAAAGGGGGACAAGTACCTCAGAAAGCACACACCTTGATACACTTCCTTCTGTCAAGGCCGGGAAAAACAAGAAACTACGGCTTGAAACACACAGTTCTCAAGGAGGTGAAAAACAGGTTGTTTCCCTGAAGTTCAGTATATGAGGCAAGCAAAGTAACACATACGCGAACATACTTCACATGATTACACCATCCAATTGTATTTTTATTTTTAAAACACATGCACACTACTTACTTATGAATGGCCTTTCCACCCAAAGGCAGAGCTTCCCAGGCTGGCAGGATGGGGATGCACTCATACACAGGCAGCACCAGTGTCTCCGTGTAGCCACAGTCCATCACCAGGCCTGAGTTGATGCCCAGAGACATTATGGCCATAAGGTGGCTGGGGGCAAACAGCACCGAGGGCACCTTGTAAACACAGATGCATTATGGGTAAGACAAATCCAAAACATCCTCGCCTGATCTGAAAATATAAAATCCTTGCCCCTTTTGTCTTCCACCTACTGTTTGGAGTGGGCAATATGGAGATGGTTCCATTTAGCTTCCCAATTGGCTTAGGGGAGCATTATTGCATTCACCATTTTGCTTACACCCATCTAGTCAGGGTGGATTCGGGTTTTTGTACCAGGTTCATTACATCAGCAATCACCTGCCTCCGGCAAAGTGGTTCTAGACATATACAGTTAAAGTCGGACGTTTACATACACCTTAGCCAAATACATCTAAAATCAGTCTTTCACAATTCCTGATATTTAATCCTAGTAAAAATTACCTGTCTTAGGTCAGTTAGGATCCCCACTTTATTTTAAGAATGTGAAATGTCAGAATAATAGTAGAGAGAATGATTTATTTCAGCTTTTATTTCGTTCATCACATTCCCAGTGGATCAGAAGTTTATATACACTCAATTAGTATTTAGTAGCATTGCCTTTAAATTGTTTAACTTGGGTCAAACATTTTGGGTAGCCTTCCACAAGCTTCCCACAATCAGTTGGGTGAATTTTGGCCCATTCCTCCTGACAGAGCTGGTATAACTGAGTCAGGTTTGTTGGCCTCCTTGCTCGCAAACACTTTTTCAGTTCTGCCCACATATTTTCTATAGGATTGAGGTCAGGGCTTTGTGATGGCCACACAAATACCTTGACTTTGTTGTCCTTAAGCCATTTTGCCACAACTTTGGAAGTATGCTTGGGGTCTTTGTCCACTTGGAAGATCCATTTGCAACCAAGCTTTAACTTCCTGACTGATGCCTTGTGATGTTACTTCAATATATCCACACAATTGTCCTGCCTCATGATGCCATCTATTTTGTGAAGTGCACCAGTCCCTCCTGCAGCAAAGCACCCCCACAACATGATGCTGCCACCCCCATGCTTCACGGTTGGGATGGTGTTCTTCGGCTTGCAAGCCTCTCCCTTTTTCCTCCAAACATAAGGATGGTCATTATGGCCAAACAGTTCTATTTTTGTTTTATCAGACCAGAGGACATTTCTCCAAAAATTACTATCTTTGTCCCCATGTGCAGTTGCAAACCATAATCTGGCTTTTTTATGGCGGTTTTGGAGCAGTGGTTTCTTCCTTGCTGAGCGGCCTTTCAGGTTATGTCGCTATAGGACTCGTTTTGCTGTGGATATAGATACTTTTGTATCAGTTTCCTCCAGCATCTTCACAAGGTCCTTTGCTGTTGTTCTGGGATTGATTTACACTTTTCGCACCAAAGTACGTTCAGCTCTAGGAGACAGAACACTTCTCCTTCCTGAGCGGTATGACGGCTGCGTGGTCCCATGGTGTTTATACTAGAGGTCGACCAATTAATCGGAATGGCTGATTAATTAGGGCCGAGTTCAAGGTTTCATAACAATCTGTAATCTGCATTTTTGGACACTGATTATGGCCGATTACATTGCACTCCACGAGGAGACTGCGTGGCAGGCTGACTACCTGTTATGCGAATGCAGCAAGGAGCCACGGTAAGGTGCTAGCTAGCATGAAACTTATGTTATAAAAAAACAATCAATCTTAACTACACAATGGTTGATGATATTACTAGTTTATCTAGCTTGTCCTGCGTTGCATATAATCGATGTGGTGCCTTAATTAGTTAATTTATCATTGAATCACAGCCTACTCCGCCAAACGGATGATTTAACAAGCGCATTCGTGAAAAAAGCACTGTCGTTGCACCAATGTGTACCTCACCATAAACATCAATGCCTTTCTTAAAATCAATACACAAATATATATATTTTTTTAAACTGCATATTTAGTCAATATTGCCTGCTAACATTAATTTATTTTAACTAGGGAAATTGTGTCACTTCTCTTGCGTTCTGTACAAGCAGAGTCAGGGTATATGCAGCAGTTTGGGCCGCCTGGCTCATTGCGAATTGTGTGAAGACCATTTCTTCCTAACAAAGACCATAATTAATTTGCCAGAATTTCACATAATTACGACATAACATTGAAGGTTGTGCAATGTAACAGCAATATTTAGACTTATGGATGCCACCCGTTAGATAAAATACAGAACGGTTTCCGTATTTCACTGAAAGAATAAATGTTTTGTTTTCCAAATGATAATTTCTGGATTTGACCATATTAAATGACCTAAGGCTCGTATTTCTGTGTGTTATTATATTATAGTTAGGTCTATGATTTGATAGAGCAGTCTGACTGAGCGGTGGTAGGCACCAGCAGGCTTGTAAGCATTCATTCAAACAGCACTTTCCTGCATTTGCCAGCAGCTCTTCGCTGTGCTTCAAGCATTGTGCTGTTTATGACTTCAAGACTATCAACTCCCGAGATTAGGCTGGCAATACTAAAGTACCTATTAGAACATCCAATAGTGAAAGGTATATGAAATACAAATGATATAGAGAGAAACAGTCCTATAATAACTACAACCTAAAACTTCTTACCTGGGAATATTGAAGACTCGTGTTGAAAGGAACCATCGGCTTTCATATGTTCTCATGTTCTGAGCAAGGAACTTAAACGTTAGCTTTTTTTACATGGCACATATTGCACTTTTACTTTCTTCTCCAACACTTTGTTTTTGCATTATTTAAACCAAATTGAACATGTTTCATTATTTATTTGAGACAAAATTGATTTTATTGATGTATTATATTAAGTTCAAATAAATGTTCATTCATTATTGTTGTAATTGTCATTATAACAAATATATATATGCATATCTCGACTAGAGGTCAACTGATTATGATTTTTCAACGCTGATACCGATTATTGGAGGACCAAAAAAAAGCAGATAGCGATTAATCGGCCATTTTAAAAAATAAAAATCCTAATCAGTCGACCTCTAGTTTATACTTGTGTACTATTGCTTGTACAGATGAAAGCGGTATCTTAAGACGTTTGGAAATTGCTCCCAAGGATGAACCAGACTTGTGGAGGTCTACAATTTTTCCCATGGAAGTCTTGGCTGATTTCTTTGGATTTTTCCCATGATGTCAAGCAAAGAGGCACTGAGTTTGAAGGTAGGCCTTGAAATAAAGCCACAGGTAAACCTCCAATTGACTCAAATTATGTCAATTAGCCTATCAGAAGCTTCTAAAGCAATGACATAATTTTCTGGGATTTTCCAAGCTGTTTAAAGGCACAGTCAACTTAGTGTATGTAAACTTCTGACCCACTGGAATTGTGATACAGTGAATTATAAGTGAAATAATCTGTCTGTAAACAATTGTTGGAAAACTTACTTGTGTCATGCACACAGCAGATGTCCTAACCGACTTGCCAAAACTATAGATTTAACAAGACATTTGTGGAGTGGTTGAAAAACTAGTTTTAAATACTCCAACCTAAGTGTATGTAAACTTCTGACTGCAACTGTAGATCAGTGGTCTCAGACAGTACCTCAAACTGTTTGAAGAAGACCTTGGTGAGAGTTTCTCTGAAGTGAGAGGGGCAGAGGATTGACTCGATGATCACCACTCTCCGGTCACGAGGGTTGACCAGCAGATGCCTGTGCGGGGCAGGAGGGGAGTAGACACAGACATTTATTCTAGGCTACACAGTCACTCAATCATCCATGTTATTATGACCTGGGATGCATCTCCAAAATGGCTTCTTCCCCATGGTTACTTTCAGATTCTCTCTATTAATGTGTCAGTCATTGAACACACTACTTCGTCAAAAGAGCCTCACCTGAAGTAGAGCATGTGGATGAACTCCTTGAGGTTGGAGTAGAGCTCCTCTGTGTTGATGTTGTACTGAACTACTTTGATAGACTGACAGAAGACACACACCGTCAGTAATGGTTATAGGCGAGGCTGTCCATTTTAACAGGGTCTGTCAATAAGTTAAATAGCTAAATTAGTCATTCGCTCAGTAACTAACTCACCTGTTGTTGTCCAGGCTTCTGGATCTCGCTGGGAATTATGAACCTGGGCCCCGTCTCTCCAGCAAAGCCACATCTGCATCATCATACAAAACCATTTAGTTTGGTGGGTGAAATCATTGGCACTTGTCAGACAGTGTCAATACTCATTGAGTCCACATTCATTGACAAAAGGCCTTAGTGTGTGTCAATATACAGTACAGAAGCAGAGTTGTCATTGAGGGTCTCATCTGTTTCTCATATGACCTGCCCCAGGCGCCAGACTGCTGCTGTTCGCCAGATAGCTTGCTAACGTTAAACATCATTGCTAGCCCTTTTTCAGCAATAGCATATTACTAACACATTTAGGCTGACCAAATAACGTGGTCTAAACAGTGGACACTCGGTCTATATTTACTTAAATCCATGAAACCTTGGATTGATGTTCATTACTTAGCCGTTATAACTGCAAGTGGCCAATGTTGCTAACAGTAGATAACGTAGTCGGCTAGCCAAAGTTAGCTATGCTAGCTAACAACATAGCTAGCTAACTAAATACTCACTTTGTGTAGGCTGCTCCTAAATCAATGACTACTGCAGTTTTCTCCCCTCCACTCCCCAACCCTTCAAACAAGGGCATTTTAACGTTTATATGTATTTAATCGTTTCCAATATGGAGAATTTACTAAATATACGACATGCAAGTGCGATGACATGAATTCCTGTTGGGTTCGGCTGTATCCTTTCCGTTTGAGGAATGACGTCCGTGGAACTCGCCTGCTTAAAAATAGTTGGCCCTCTGTAAATTAATTTATGGGATGATACTTTTATGTTTTAAATTAAATCAGACAAACATTTGAAATACATTTTACAAAATCTACCGGTCTATAGTCACATCCAAACATGTATAAAAGGCAATTGTACAGCCCATATATGCACTGAGAATATGAACTGTCTATAAAGAACTTGAAATTAACGGCATAGCCTATCCCTATACTGCCCAAAGTATCTAGAAATGAAAGGATGAAAAGAGAGACGTTCTGTGTTTTTTTTTAATTTGCCATGAAGTTATGCCTTGAGTAGAGAGATAGTTGGTATGACACACTTTTTTATTAGGTAATTTCCTTACATTTGGCTATTGTTCAGATTTCACATTTATCACATTTCTGAATGTATTAACGTTCTAAGAGACGCACAACACAGGTTCCAAAGAGCTGTCCATTTAGCACCACCTCGAACAAAAACTACATTTGAGGTTCTACAAATAGAATTTGGAGAGAAAAAAAATCCACCACTAAAACAATTACCTGATATTCAACGCACTAAACGTGAAATATTACTGAACGTTCTTCATAAATCATATCTCTCCACGCACTCAATCACAGATCAAGATTGAGACACTGCCAGTTCAGCACCACAGTCGCGCGCATGCACACGCACTCCGAAGCATACATTGGTTGATGCTGATCAGTACAATAATAAAGACTAGGCTATTCCTTCAGCTTGCTTCCGGATCGATATTGGCAGTTTATTGATATGATATTGAAGCTGTTGTAATATACAACCCTTTGTTTAAAGGAAAGCCTGGGTAAGGGGGCATACCGCCCTTTGCAATGAGGTAAACATCATTCCCTTCTTTGACTCTGGCAGGTAAGGACCATGCATTATTATACTACGTGCATCCTAACCTGTCCTTAGACTTTTCATCTTACCTAACATATTTTTATTCATTGATTTATTTGAAATATAAAAATGATCTGCATTATTGCTAGAACAGTTGATAGGATGAGAAGCACTCTCGCTACTGTAGCCTATGTTGCATAGTCTCAAACGTACATATGTATACGTGGATTTGAATGCACGAGAAGACTACTAAAATCTCCGCATGGGATGTGTAAGCTAAAGCTGATTGTGCCTGCGCCGCAGTGGCGTGGATCAGGATGATGATGTTTGTTTACCGGAGGTCTATTAAAATCCTCATAATTGGATCATAACATGTATTCTGGGTGTCAAGCAGCAGGCTGCTCGCTTGACTCTTGTTGAGTGCATTAATTACCATTGATTAGCGATGGACAGCTTTGTGCGCAACACAGCAGGGGGTCGGTGGTGTTTGGTAAGAGTTAGGTGTGTGTCTGTTTGTGTGTGTGTGTGTGTGTGTCAGGATTTGATGTTGATGTCTGTGAGATACCTGTCTGACACACGCAGCAATACAGGGAGGCTGAGGTAAGCAGGGTGTTTTCCAGGCAACCCAATGGGAACTACAATCTAGAAAAATGTATGGTACCATTTAAAACGTTTTAGTGCGGTGTCCTATTCTCTTCATTACTTCACATTTGAACATGTTCTTTCTGTTATTATAATGGTATTACAGTTCCCCCCCCCCCCCCCCCCCCCAAAGGCTTTGGTGCAATTTTCCCAAGTATGGTACCAGTCAAAAATATGGACACCCCTACTCATTCAAGGGTTTTTCTTTATTTTTTACTATTTTCTACAACGTAGAATAATAGTGAAGACATCAAAACTATGAAATTACACATGTAGTAACCAAAATGTATTTGATATTTTTTTAAAGTAGCCACCCTTTGCACACTCAAAACATGTAACCAAAAAGATAGTTGTTTAAACCTCTAAGCACATGTTAAACATTGTAACACATGGTCATATAAAGCAATTGCTTTTCAAAATGCAATACTCACATTACTTTTCATATGATTGTCTTCTCATTTGTTAAAATACATGTTACTAAATTGATGATCACTTAACCATTTGCTAAACCTATATATTTTGAACTGGTTTGTCTACAACAGATTTTGAGAACTTCATAATGAAAATGTACATTAGGAACACCTGCAATTCCATTACTTAGACTGACCAGGTGAATCCAGGTGAGAGCTATGTACCGTTATTAATGTCACTTGTTAAATCCACTTCAATCAGTGTAGATGAAGGAGAGGAGACAGGTTAAAAAAAGATGTTTAAGCCGTGAGACAATAGAGACATGGATTGTGTATGTGTGCCATTCAGAGGGTGAATGGGCAAGACTTAAGTGCCTTTGAACGGGGTATGGTAGTAGGTGCCAGGCGCACCTGTTTGTGTCAAGAACTGCAACGCTGCTTGGATTTTCTTTCTGAAGACACTGTAAGTGCAATACAATACGGTAAAATACAATGAGCGTCTGCTAAATGACTTAAATGTAAATGTAAATGTAAGATGAATGATTGCCATGATTGCCCCATGAGTTTTACCACCCTACTTCAGGTCATGGATGAGGCATGCCGCAGCCCGTCTGGTGTTCAACCTTCCCAAGTTCTCTCACGTCACCCCGCTCCTCCGCTCTCTCCACTGGCTTCCAGTTGAAGCTCGCATCCGCTACAAGACCATGGTGCTTGCCTACGGAGCTGTGAGGGGAACGGCACCTCAGTACCTCCAGGCTCTGATCAGGCCCTACACCCAAACAAGGGCACTGCGTTCATCCACCTCTGGCCTGCTCGCCTCCCTACCACTGAGGAAGTACAGTTCCCGCGCAGCCCAGTCAAAACTGTTCGCTGCTCTGGCCCCCCAATGGTGGAACAAACTCCCTCACGATGCCAGGACAGCGGAGTCAATCACCACCTTCCGGAGACACCTGAAACCCCACCTCTTTCAGGAATACCTAGGATAGGATAAATTAATCCTTCTCACCCCCCCCCCCCCTTAAAAGATTTAGATGCACTATTGTAAAGTGGCTGTTCCACTGGATGTCTTAAGGTGAACGCACCAATTTGTAAGTCGCTCTGGATAAGAGCGTCTGCTAAATGACTTAAATGTAAATGTAATGTAATGCATGCAATGACATCAATCCAGATCTATGTCAGTGTAACCGATGTAAAATGGCTAGCGAAATGGCTGTTGTAGATGTGTGCAGAGGGTCCCTGGTTCGAGCCCAGGTAGGGGTGAGGAGAGGGACGGAAGCTATACTGTTACATCAGGATTGGATTCATCAAGACAAAAATACATTTGACTATTACTTAATCTAACTGTACAGTACTGTAGCATATTACATTTGAAAAATATATCTTGCATTTTCTGCTATTGGATTAACTGGTTGTTAAAGCAACTGAAGATATCATTATGCTGTGTGTTGGTGATCATGGTATTTCAAAGTAAACATATTTTGAATCAATGGTTATGTGGTGAATGATGTCTCCTAACAAAATGAATGCACAGTAAACAGTTTTGAGTGTTACTACTTCGGAGTTTTGAACATAAGAGTATTGAATATTCACCACATACTTGTGAAAATAGCACCAGAGCGATAAACAAACAGTATCTATTTGTATGGTACATTTGATATGAAAATGCACTCACTGAAACTGTTATGTGAGGGTTAGGCCTATCTATCTAAACATATTAACCTGCTGTATTCGACAGAGTCCAACTGAACAAGACTGAGTAGTTCTGGAGAGAAAACCTGCTATTAATAGTCATTTTAAAAGTGCAAGGGTTTGCTGTGTCAGGCTGTACTGAGTGTGTGTGTGTGTGTGTGTGTGTGTGGGGAAAGGAATGGACTAGAAGCACAATAGCCAGAGAGAGGGATAGAAAACAGCAAGGGGTAGAGAGATAGTCCAAATGTTCCACAAAGCTGTTTAAGAAACTGCCAGTCTGCAGCATCAAAGGAAAGGCTGACAGAAAAGCTCATATAATTCTCAGCCTCAATTACCTTAGGTTAGGCTTCAGCAATAAATGAGTGGTGAAATTCTCAAACAAATTCTCTATTCCTATAAGTGCAGTGTGCCTCACAGTCGTAATTCGAACACCTTATCTGGCTTCAATATCTACATGCTCCAGTTTAATTGAACCTTTATTTAACTAGGCAAGTAAGTTAAGAACAAATTCTTATTTTCAATGACGGACTACCCCGGCCAAACCCGGACGATGCTGAGCCAATTGTGTGCCACCCTATGGGACTCCCAATCACGGCCGGTTGTGATACAGCCTGAAATCGAACCAGGGTCTGTAGTGACGCCTCTAGCAGTGAGATGCAGTGCCTTATAGCGCTGCGCCACTGTGCCACATATTCACAGCAGTTCTAAGTCATTGCATTTATCAGGAGCTGAATATATCCCTTTGTTTTTCACCCCTTCTCTTTCCTAAGCTGAATCTCCATACCATTTGGGTGTGACCTGCCCCTGTCGCCTGACCCCTCCCTTCTAGCCACTGCGACCCCTGTCTCCTTCTCCATGTTTACTTTGTGGTGAGAGATGGGAGAGATGCTCTTCTCTGTGACCCTCCATCACCTCCTTCTGGCAGGGGTTTGTCTCTGCGTCTACAGCACCCCAGTCCCGCCCCTCCACGACTACGCACCCTCCACACAGGACAGTGGCTGTGATGGACAAGCTGGAGAGCCAATGGAGGGAGAGCCCTGTTTAACACCAGCAACACCCGTCAGTGTCATATCAACAAGTGTTCAATCTGGACCCTCTGATCCTGGCAGACTGTCATATGGGATGGCAGAACACAGGACTGGCAGCTGGACTGACCTATCAGAGAATGTAGGAGCAGGGGGAGGCACTGGCCCAGATGTGGACGGAAGCGAACTAGGGGGGATAGAGCCAGTGACGCAGGTAGGAAACAGGGACAGTCATGGACGAGGAGTGGCTGGGGCTGAGAGCCAGGGGAGGGAGGCTAAGACGGGGGCTGCCTCTGAGAGCTTGTTTGAGGGGAAGGAGACTCACAGACAGCCTGCAGAAGCTCCAGAACTCTACACAGACAAAGAGATGAGAGTAGGGCCCGAAGAGAAAACCATGGAGAATGTACCTATTACCACCACTGGGGCAATGTTAGCTTCCATAGGAGAGAAGCACGGGATGACAGAGGCTGTGAATACATCTAGAGCTGCTTTACATGATGCCTCCGCAGCAGCCAGAATCCCAGAGCCAGACAGCCAGTCAGGGACGCACCCAGCTGGGGAGAGGAGAGACCTCATCCTAGAAGAGAGACCAGACCTCCATGGAGGAGAGGAGGGGGAAGTCAGACAGAGCTTGACCGACGTCGGAGCTCCTCTTCTGGGCCAGGAGACAGAGACGACCAGACCAAGCTCCTTATCTCCCCAAAGCATCCTTAAACACTCACCTTTGACCTCCATCCCTCCGTCAGTATGGGGATCCAGAGGAGAAGCTTCATTGCTGCCCCCTAGTGGTCTAGAGGCCACCGGCCCTGCCACTCCGTGGCACCAAGATGGAGAGACAGTGCCTGCTCTCTCAAACCCCTCCCTGGCCGACCTTGGACCGGCCCTGACAGGATCCTCCAGACAGGATGACCCTGACAGCCTCTGGACTGAACCACTGCAGCGAAATGAGGGTGAGTATGCAGTATGCTATGTTCCAATTAGTACATACTGGATATTTTAAAGAGCCACTGGGGGCCACCTGGAGTTAATCTACTCTACAGTTGCACTTGATATTCTCTGTTGAGTTTTTGCACATTCCAACACAAACAGACTTGCTCTGCCTCACAACAAGGTAAGGTGCTGCTCTGGCTGTTATTGTGTCACACCATAGAAATCCATTACATGGGTTCAGTGGCAGAGAACCATATTTTTCTGCCTCTTTGCGTTTCGCCAGGTTTCATGAGGTTTCATTCAAAAGAGAAGGGGAAATGAAAGTGACACGTCTAGCAGCAGAGATCTCCTTTGATGATCAGAGTGACACGGGAGGCGTCCCCTTGGTTTTCCACGCTTCACTTTGAACCATAGCAGGCAGGGACCCAGGGAAGCAGTCTAATTATTTTCTATTTCTGACTGTGGAAATAAACCCACATGACTGCCAGCAGACAGCAGTGACAGGGACTGTAATGCAAGTCTCTGGGGGATTCACTCAGCCTCCATCTCTCTCTCTCTTCCTCACACAACATCCATATAAATTCCTTCCCTCTTTGTGCTCCTCTCTCACCCTCTTGCTCTATCCCTTTCTCTCTCTCTCTCCATCCCTCCTTCCCTCTGAGCGGAACAGTAAATACCTAGGCAGGGTCAGCCAGGCAGGTTATTACTGTGTGATGCAGTAGACTAGTGGATTAGAGGAGTCTGCCTGAGCCAATATGTACAGTGCATTTGGAAATATTTCAGACCCCTCCCCCTTTCCACATTTTGTTACGTTACAGCCTTATTCTAGAATGGATTTAAAAAAAAATCTATACACAATACCCCACAATGACAAAGCGAAAACAGGTTTTAAGAAATGTTTGCAAATGTATCTTATTTTCATAAGTATTCAGACCCTTTGCTATGAGACTCGAAATTGAGCTCAGGTGCATCCAATTTCCATTGATCATCCTTGAGATGTTTCTACAACTTGATTGGAGTCCACCTGTGGTCAATTCAATTGATTAGACATGATTTGGAAAGGCACACACCTGTCTATATAAGGTCCCACAGTTGACAGTGCATGTCAGAGCAAAAACCAAGACATGAGGTCGAAGGAATTGTCCATAAGGCTCCGAGACAGGATTGTGTCAAGGCACAGATCTGGGTAAGAGTACGAAAACATTTCTGCAGTATTGAAGGTCCCCAAGAACACAATGACATCCATCACTCTAAAATGGAAGAAGTTTAGAACCACCAAGATTCTTCCCAGAGCTGGCTGCCCGGCCAAGGAGAAGGGCCTTGGTCAGGGAGGTAACCAAGAACCCGATGGTCACTCTGACAGAGCTCCAGAATTCCTCTATGGAGATGGGAGAAGTTCCAGAAGGACAACCATCTCTGCAGCACGCCATCAATCAGGCCTTTAAAGTAGATGAGGCCAGACGGAAGACACTCCTTAGTTAAGGCACATGACAGCAAGTGTGGAGTTTGCCAAAAGGCACCTAAAGGACTCTCAGACCATGAGAAACAAGATTCTCTGGTCTGATGAAACCAAGATTGAACTCTTTGGCCTGAATGCTAAGCGTTGCGTCTGGAGGAAACCTGGCACCATCCTTATGGTGAAGCATGATATGGGGATGTTTTTCAGCGGCAGGGACTGGAAGACTAGTCCGGATCGAGGGAAAGATAAACAGGGCAAAGTACAAAGAGATCCTTGGTGAAAACCTGCTCCAGAGCGCTCAGGACCTCAGACTTGGACGAAGGTTCACCTTCCAACAGGACAACGACCCTAAGCAAACAGCCAAGACAACGCAGGAGTGGCTTCGGGACAAGTCTTGAGTGGCCCAGCCAGAGCTCGGACTTGAACACGATCTAACATCTCTAGAGACCTGAAAATAGCTGTGCAGCGACGCTCCCCATCCAACCTGACGGAGCATGAGAGGATCTGGGAGAAACACCAAATACAGGGTGTGCCAAGCTTGTAGCGTCACACCCAAGAAAACTTGAGGCTGTCATCCCTGCCAAAGGTACCTCAACAAAGTACTGAGTATAGGATCTGAATACTTATGTAAATGTGATTAGTTTAAGCAGCTTTTGCTTTGTCATTATGGGGTATTGTGTGTGTGATTTTTTTTTTTTTCTGAAAAATAAATACATTTTAGAACAAGGCTAACGTAACAGAATGTGGAAAAAGTCATAGGGTCTGAATACAATCCGAATGCACTGGGCATGCCGGAAAGAGATGCAGAAAGAAACATTTAGATTGAACCTTCATCAGCTCCATAGAAAAGTAGGTGAGTAAATCAAAAGTTACTGTGTAAGAATAACCTGTCCCAGAAAGCTGCACTGATCATGGATACTTGAACACCATATGGTGGATTCCATCCATGGATATGATATGTGATTTATGCATTTGTATTTCATTTGTCAGAGCAGTTAGAATGTAGCTGAGAACTGGAATCAGTGTTGTGGGCCTGAAACTGATCTACTATCACCATTACACATTCCACAATGTTTCTAGCCACAAGCTGATCTCTTGCAGTCACTAAACCAGTAATAATTGCCTATGGACAATCAGTGAGTCCTGACCCAACATCTTTTGGTGTATGTGTATTTTACTAACAGCCATGGATGCCAGTGCCCCTCCCTTGCAGGACGCGGCCACAGAGGGCACGATGTCCTCGGAGGACCTCCCTCTCATCTTCGAGCCCTTTGATGTCACACCCGAAGGGGCGGGGGTAGCAGCGGCCACTCTCTCGCCTGACAACTCACGGACGTCTGTCGCCATGGTTACCACGGGGATGCTGCTGTCAGAGGCGGATCTCGACCAGACGGTCACTGTGGATACAGATGACACAGGGCCATCCCGTGTTCCGTCCCCAGTGCTACCAGATTGGACGTCGCCATGGCAGACATCCGGGGCCGAGATCTCCGATCCCATCAGCCCCTCTGGTTCACCCATAGACCCGCCGCCTTCAGAGGCAGAACAGCTAGTACACCAGTCTGACACAGGTGAGACTTCATTCTTCCACACACTTCCATTCGTCCGCTTCATCTTTTCACCATATTGCTTACAGTCACCCGATCTGTTCAGATCTAGAAGTTTCTAGAATAGTGTCTAAAGCAGGGGTAGGCAACTAGATTCAGCCGCGGGACAATTTTTGTTAGAGTGAATGGCCAGAAAATAATAATTTTACACAGCAAATTGACCACAATTAAGCCCAAAAATAGATTGTATTTGAATATAAAAATAATTTCACAATTTCATTACATTGAGACATGATCACGTCTCTTCTTTTACATTTTTTATTTTTACAAAAAGGATAGGTGTTGATGTTAGACTTCACTATATCTACTATAATGATCCCGCTGTGATGGTTATATTTAGATGGCGGTGAGACCATACAGAACCTAGAGGAAACCCCGCCAACATCCGAAACCAATCCTATAAGCACCACCTCCCAGCAGATTATCTTGACAATGGTCACCAAGACAACCAAACTGCCTGCAGCCAAATCAGGTCTGGAGGAACTGGAGTCTGAAGGTAGGAGTCACAATAATACACACACATAATACATACTAATACACAAATGTACACATTGTTTTCACAGTGTAAGGATGAAAGTTCAAATTTACAGGAAGTTGCATTGGTTGTTTTCCTTCCTTCCTGTAGAGGAGCCAGAGGAGGATGAGGATGAGAACACGGAGGAGTCAGAGGAAGAGGACAGTGAAGAGGACCTGAATGAGACCCCCATCCCAGCCCCCACCCGACCTCCCTACAGCCTCATCCCCCCACCCCCTGTCTGGGTGCAGCGCAACCAGGGCCTGAGTGAGAGGATACTCAAAAATCACACACATGCATTCATACACATGTAAAACTGACTTTGGCTCTTTGTGGTCGATCAAATATGAGGTAAAAATTTTCAATTAGGAAAGAAGTGTAATTTAAATAGTGGGTACAAATCCATTGTGTAAGTATAATTGAAATGGTGTGTAAAAATCCCTTGTGTGGATTCAATGTTCTTCAAAGCCACTCTTTCTCTTTTTCAGTGCGTAGATGGGTGGAACTGATCAGAGAAAAGGTAAGACTGCCCCCTAATGGTATTTTTTTAAATTAGGATCACTATTAGCTAATGCTAAAGGAGCAGCTACTCTTCCTGGGGTCCACACAAAATGACATAATACATAACATTTATAGACAAGTACAGCACTATAGTACATACTGTACACTGAAAATAAGAATAGTCTGCTTCATACATTTATGCCTTAGCATTCCATGCATCATTCACTCATAACAGCAATAATGAAGCCATTCATTTTCCCATATATTGCAATCCTTTGCTCAACTGTTACAAGTGCTTTGTCTAAACAGGTTCTGATATCCTAATCTCACAACTTCCTTGAATCCTGATATCCTAATCTCAGAGCACTAGTTGTTCTGTAAACACCAGAGAGAATTTCACAACATCAGGAACCATCCGTGTCCTTGGTTCTTCTATTTGACATCAATACTATGCCTCCTCATGTGATTCATAGATGCCTCTGAATGCAAGTGCAACACATGAAAACCAAAACGCAATAATCATGTGCTCATTAATTCCTGCTCAATTCCTCTGGCATGAACAGAGCCACATATCATATCGTATGGAGTTGCACCTACAGTACAGTAAATTTCACCCCTGCTATGTTCCTCTGACGTGGACGTAGCAACCTTGACTCATATGCAGTTGCACCGCATTCAGCTAAATTCCCCTGATGGAACCATACTGTCCTCCACTATAAAATAAAGGCTAGAAAGTGTAGTCCTTCAGGCCGTTTGGCTATTTAGTTTAGTCAAAAAAACATGTAAAACATCTACTGAAAGAGTTTGTCTCTAGGACACTACTCTTTGTCTAGTCTGTCTCTCCTGTGTGTGTGGCCCCTCTTTCACCCATGCCCCAACCATGTTCCCTCTCCCTCCAGGCAGGGTATGTGTCTGGGATGTTGGCCCCGGTGGGCATTGGCATCGCAGGGGCCCTGCTTATCGTTGGGGCCCTCTACAGCATCAGGATGATCCATCGTAAGAGGAACAGCTTCAAACACCAGCGCAGGAGGAAGGTCAGACACACCGAGGTTAATAAGAATACACTAGCGCTACACTATTAAATAAGGATCCACAAATCAGCTTACGGCAGAAATTGGCATTAACAGTCTAAAGTGGCTTCCTTACCTCATCTCCTCACTTTCATCTGCACTGATTGGAGTTTCTTTCACATCAGTGCAGATGAGGAAAGGAGATGGAGAGGAAGAGACTATGGACTTATTGAGCTGTATATAACCTTTACCTCCATGCAATGAATGTCCTGACTTTTGGGTTTTGCCATCTGTCCGTTTCATCTCCAGCAACCCAGGGAGCCAAGCAGCAACGGGCAGGACCAAGCCATGCTATTGGCTGACAGCTCCGAGGACGAGTTCTGATCCCTCCCACAACCCTGTGCATCACATCTCCATGACTACCACATCGCCAATCACTATGGGCTGCCTGGCTATGAGACAATGGGAGAAGTTGGTGTACTACTGACAGACGGGTGGGTTTTTGAAATGTAAAACATGGTAGAATGTTTGCACACCTACGTAGTTACAGGTGCACAGAGGGAAAATTATAGAACATTTTAAGAGACTCCAGGCTATTGACATTCTTGTATGATCCACAATGTGTTGATCACAAACCAGTTTGAGATCCTTTCAAACACACACTGCATAAAGGGATGTCAGTGTGTTGATGCCACATTTTTCCCCCTTTTTTTAAATGACTGGCTCTAATTAAAACGCTAGAAGGGACACCTACATCGCATACAATAGGCTCTCAGTTTATAAAGCTTAGCAGGGTTACATTTCAATAGTCTAAAGTGGCTTCCTCTCCTTTCCTACATTTTAGGAAGCCATTTTAGGAAGGATGTCACTTCAGACTATAGAGATCCACTTACTGGAGTAATATTGCCACATACTATATTGTTCATAGCACATCATAGACACTGGAAGAAGAAAAAGCATAAGCTCTCGGCATCAGTTGCATTAAGTAAATATGTATTGAAAATACTGACAGCGGTTCTTGGATTCAACCTTGTCGATTGTTGAAGGCCAAAGGCATGTCATCATCCTACTTTGAAAGCATGCAGCAGGATCCAGCTCTGTGTATCTACTGTGTGTGTGTACAGTATCCTGATATTTTTCCTCTTGTTGCTCCTCCTGACAACGTTAGGTTTTTCCTCCAGTGCATGGCAAGCAACCTTTTTCATAACCGTATATACAAGGCTAATACTTAATTAATCATCTCTATATCATTTCCCATTTAATAGTCCATTACTCTCCAGAAAGCCCAAGCCATTTGGAGTCATTACAGACACGCTGACAGATTTGTAGAGGGAGACCACTTGTCTTTTTCACTCCGCTTCTGTCCTGTACTGTACTGTTTCTCCAAACAGTGTAGCAATAGAATGTTCTTAATTTGCACTGGTACCTGAAAGGACAGCAGGTTGACGTTTGTCATGAATCTTGCCCTTGAGGTGGAACGGAGCCATTTCCGCTAGTTGGGCCAGCTTCAAAGTCAAAATTGGCCATTGTAAAAATGTATGAAAACAAAATGTAGCTTTAGATTTAAGGTTAGGCATTAGGGTTAGCAGTGTGGTTAAAGTTAGGTTAAAATATCAGATTTTAGGACTTTGTGGCTGTGCCAGCTAGTGACTACTCTGTAAAGCTGCCTCAAGAACAAGATTCATGATGGTAAAAAAAAGTCAGGTGAAAGCCAAAACTCGAGGATGCTGAGCCTATCAGCCCCCCTTACGCTTTCTGCTACAGCGTTGATGCCACTGGGATCTAAATTCATCTCTTTATTTAGTTCTGTGGTTGATCTAAACTGTCTGCCTTTAAGCACTAAATATCACAAAGGTGTTTTCAAAAATCAAATTCAATGTATTTAAGTAATCTTGCATTGTTATTTATAGTAGGGCACTCATTTCAAGTCTGTGAAATGTGTCATTTTGTGTGACCGTCTCCTGGTAGGTTGCTTGAGATAAGCCTGTGAATATGCAATAATACTGTATCATATGGGTTCTGTAAAATTATGTCAACATTTGTCTTTCTTTCTATAGATATCAAATGTGAAGTATTTACCAAATAAAGCTCTGTTTGGGAAGGGCTCCTTATTTTGTTTCTATTGCTAAACACTAACGCTGAAAATTCAGTTGGAAGACAAAAATGCCTCATGAAATGATACATGAAACATTGCATTGTTTTACAACGTTTCAAATGTTCTGTTTGCATGCTACGGAAGAAAGAGAACCACCAGAGAACCAAAAGTCAACCATGACAATCCACCTTACAGCATTAAAAAAATCTAATAATTTATTTCTGTTTTCTTTTTCCACATTAAATAAAAAGATATCGTCGGACACTTTCAGAAATAAAAAAAAGAGGTGACCGGGGAAGACGGAACAGAACTCAAATGCAAAAAAAACTTCCCTTAGCACATCTTACAGATCGGAGGGGGCCAGGGCTGGTCACCCCAAAACAACAAATGTTGCCCCCCTTTAGCTGGTCCTGCGGGGGCACAGTGTGTGGGGGTGCCTAGAATATACCCACTGAGCTAAGGTCAGTTTGCATCCCCCGTCCCTAAATGGTGAAGGTTAGGATTTGGAAAGGGTAAGCTGATCCTAGATGGGTGTGCCTAAAGGGAAATTCTAGCAAGAGGAGCAGCTCAACTCCAGTCCTACGTGGCCTATCTTATAAACAGGCCAGTTGCTGCGGATATAAACAGAGTGGAACATCCAATAAAAAAAAAACGTGACAACTCTCATCCAATGAGATGGGAGAGGAGTGGGTGGGCTCTGGGATGAAGGGTAGCTTGGCAACCGGTGGGACGCTGGTCCTCCAGGACAGGTTAAGGGCCCTTTGTGAAATCAACTTGATTTCATATGAAGCCATAAGGGATGGGAAGTTATCAGCTAGTCTGGAAGCGGCCGTTTCTTCTTTAGACCACTCCTTTGTCGAAACAGACCAGAGCCTTAGATATACATTAAATAGATATATGAAGGACTATAGAAATGACCAATGACAGACTGCTGAGGAAGCCCTTCAACTGGAGTTCATTCAATGAGGTGCAACATTCAGAACATTGCAGCTAGAAATGTAGTGAATAGAGCCGACACAATTCCCAATTCTACAAGACCGAGAATCAGATTGATTCTAGACAAAACATTTATATATGAGCTTTCTGTAAAAAGGGCACCCTCCTGAACAGACCTCTGGTGTTGATGGTCAAAGTGGAGCGGTCTGGTCTATCATGGAATGCTAGAATGCTCACGATTCCTACTGGCACTGCCAGGGGTTAACAATGTTAAAAAAGTAGGGGGGAAATAAAAGACCCATTCCATGAGAATGAGGAGCGAGGGTCGGACCAAATTAAAAAGACCCATTTCATTTGAAAATAGGACAGGAGAGAGCCTCACACCTCTAGAATAAAACAGGATTAGAGTAATGTCAGAAAGAGTCCAGATTCTACACAGGGAGCCAAATGGAAGTCTTCCCAGTGAATGGAACAGAGTGCCATGGGAACAGTTCGAAGCAGTTTGGCTCGGGAACGGTTAACCTCCCCATCTGTGCTTCTGGATCTCTAATAACATCATCGCTGTTCAATATACACCGCTGGATCGGTCTAAATAAATGAGCAGAGAAAAATAAACAGAAAACCCACTCAATCAATCCCTCAAAAAACACAATTCACAAAAAGTTGCTCTCAAATGTCAAATCAATAGAGAACCAACACTCGTATATAAATCTGCAATGAAAAATGAAAAAAAAATAATCTGATCCGTATTTGTTAACACACACAAGCTGATGTGTGGGTGGTTAGTCCGTCGGTTTACATCCGCTCCTACCTCCCATTCTGCAATCGTAGCCAGTTGAATAGCAGACCGGCCTATTCCGACAAAGACCTCAGGTAACAGTTCCTAACTATTGGCATGTTTTTATACCAGATGTAAAATAGCAGATGCAAACACTGAGTAAACCTGGCCCAAAATGACTTGTGTATGTCAATGTATACCATAGAACACATCATGGGTAGATACTAGATAGCTGCTCCCTCTTGGCCTTTGTGACAGCAATCACGGCTCAGCGGTACAGAACAGTAGTGTCTCTGCTAGGACATGATTCAGCTCTTCAGTTCTTACTGCTGCTTAGTACTATAGCTCCCGGGATCCATGTCTTCACTATACTGTAGAGGACTTAAATGGGAATGGGCGAAGTGGGAGTCTGAACAGAACCGATTCCATACCAATCTGTCAAAACACGCGTACCTTTCACACACACACACACACACACACACGCTCACTGCAGCAATAGCCAAGCAAAGTGCATCTGACCTCTGTTCATTTACTCTGGGAAGAAAAAAACTATGTATATAGATTTATTTTTTTCAAATTTTTTAAAGCAGCCACAAATGCATATTTTCTTCGCCATAATTCGAGTGGATAGAAATCACCTGGTGCGTTAAGTCATTCCCAGAAGGACAGTGGAGATCTAAAATGTTACTGGGGAGTGATCTGCATCAGAGTAGGGTCCCTGGGAAGTGCACAAAAGGCTCGGACACAAACGGAAAGTGAGCGAGTGTAAGAGCGTATAGTAAGGAATCTAAACAAACTCAGAAAGCAAATTGCTGATAGGAAAACTGATAACAATACTTCTGCCCTCTTTTACCAGAGGTGAACCAAAGATGAGCATACTCAAAACACACAGCGAAGCCAACAGGGGTCCAGCATTTTTAATATTACTATTCCAGCCTGACACTTTGCCATGCTGAAGCAGGACTCGAGTGCTGTGGATGGGGTTCATTCAGACAGACAACTGTGACGAAGATAAATTGAAAGACAGAGTGGTACTTGGGAACGAGAGTCTACAAGTTAGGAGGAATCTGAATGAACAAACTGCAATAATGGAATAGTTTCCCCTCCCACACCTACAATGACTCCTTTCTCAAGAACTATTTTGAATTAAAACTGAACTCTCCTTCTAAAGGTTATTCAACAGTGTTCCAGTGGCTGGAAGTGCATTTGGTGAAAATTTGCTTTGATCTGCAAAAAGGCCCAATCTCAAAATAGCCCCTCCTCCACTAAGCACTTCATATATGTCTAAAATTATTGAATAGGAATGATTAAAATGGTTATAGCCCCACCTTGCCCTCTGATAGGCCAGGAGGAATTGGCACCATACTGCTTACACCAGTCCAGTCCTTTCAGATCTACACGTGCCTAGGAGTTAGGACTATGGTTCTGTTTGGAACTGGGCAACGCTCAGTGTTAATCAACACACACTCATCCCGCCACTTTTGTTAAAATGAATGCATGCATATCTTTACAGGCTCCAGCTCTTTGTCTGGGGGTGAAAACTGAACAGCGAGCAAAGCAATCGGCGTGATCATCTCACACCGTAGGGGGCAACAAAAACACAGACGGGGGGAGAAACGCACACCAACACGCATAACTCAGGATTCCCATCAAGCACTACACAACTTCACAAACAGTCACACCAACCACATCCCTTACACGTGCATACAAGAAATAGCCTGAACACTCACTTTTCCAAATCCACAAGGCAAAACAAACACACACACTATAGCTTTTCCAACCCCCTGTTGACTCATGAGATTAAAAAAGAAACGCAAAAAAACCTTGACAAATATTTCTTGAGTCTGCCCCCCCCACTTCCTTATTTTCACCCTCCGTTTATTCTTTTTTTTCTCCACTTCTTCTTGCCTGCATTCTGGTGGATGACTCAACGTGATGAGTTGCCCTCCGGGGGTTTGTGGGTACTGACTTGACCTCATGCCTCACACACTGCTCCGTTGGGGGGGGGGTCAAAGTTTAGAGGCTAAAGGTCACCAGACCACATTACACATCCCTCCCCCTCTCACAGGGTCATACAGCTAAGGCAGCAGGGGTCTCTTCATAAAAACATTTGGTGGGATTTCTGTCTGTCCTTTCAGTGCAGCCTTGACCAAAGAGCCATTATCCAAGATGTCGAGGATCAAAAAAGGAGGGGTGTATGTCTGATGCGGGTAGTGTGTGTGTGCCTATGTGTATGCATATGTATGTGAATATGTGTGCATGTGCATAAGGGTGCATGTGTGTGACTGAGACTGTGGAGTTGGTTCAGTAAGAGGGCAGCACCTGTCATCCTCCTCTCTCTAGCGGAGCCAGAGTTTGAGCCTCAGCGCGTCCACACCATTCAGATAATATCTGAAGAGCCGCTTGTCTCGGACAAAACCCAGGTTCTCATACAGCTTCAGAGCTGACTTGTTAGTGATCTCAGTCTCAAGAACCACCTGAGAGAGAGAGGAGAGAGAAGGAAATAGAGCTGGTCAGAATTTTATAAGATGCACAAGTTATTTTTTTATTCTATACATTGTATTCACTAGAGCTGTTGAGCATTTTTTTTTTCTATACTTGCGTCCCATCTGGTCTGGATATACAATATCAGGTTAAATGGGTAATCTAGTATTTCTAAATACATTTTTGGACTTTAAAATGAATGCATAGCTATAGTCAATGATTATTGAAGAAGAACTTATAAATGCCTAATAAGCTTCAATAAACTCCCCCATCCCTCAGCTGTTCACGAAAAAAGTGGCAGGTGACCACTTTGTGGTGGTTTGAATCCAAGTTTGTGCCTTTAATCCATCAGTACCAATGCAGTCAGGGCCACTAACTGAGTGAAGGACCCAGATGGACAACAGGGCCCTTGGCACATCACCGTCAGACAGCCGGTACCAATCTTCTTACCTCATCACAGTCCCCCTCTACCATGGCATAGATGGCCTTCTTCACTAGGTTAGTACCTGAAAAAACAGACAATTACTTCAGTGGGAATGCACATGTAGAAGTTTGCAGAGAGAAAATTGAATTGGTAAAGCACTGAGAAAAAATTTAAAAATGTAAAAATGTATTATTGCGAAGTTGACTGTTAAGATGTGATAGGTCATCATGTGAAAACGACAAAGAGTGCGCCTGTTCTCACCAATGCTTTTCCTCCGGTGTTTGGAGTCCACAGCCAGCATGGCGATGTAGCCACGACGAAACATCTTCTTGTGCATGTCCAGCTTGCACACAATGCCCCCCACGCACTCCTGCTCCACCATGGCCTGGAAATTAACAAACATGTTTGTGCTGTGTCTAACCTAAAGTTTTTAAAGCTTCTTTTGACCCAACAAAACCTATGCTTCTGGCCTATAAGCATCCAGAACACATCTACCCTGACCTCTAGGTTTGATTAGAGGGCACATGGCACTTCCTCCTTCCTAGAGTTCACTGACGGCAGTAGACTGAGAAATCATGCTGAATATAAACGAGCATGGTCACAATGATGACAATGGCTAATTCCTCTATGGAGAGGGAGACAGATCAAGAACACATTTCTGAATTTGTCGACCTAAAATGCTTTCGAATTAGCCAAGAGTTCACCTCAAAACACCAAATTAAAACACATTAAACAAGACGAGAAAAAGTGAATGACTTGAAAGAGACATGAAACCAGTTTCACAGTCAGAAAGCATCGGAGGCTCCAACACTATTTATAAGGAGTCCCAAGGCTGTCAAATGGGATTTGTGTGTGTGTGTGTGTGCATACATGCCACATCATGTTCAACTGTAGCTGTGTGACACACCTTGAGGTGATTAAATATAGTGCACGTTTACACTAGAAGTCACACCCGAACCAACCCTAGGCCTAACCCACCGGCCCTTTTAGTCCAACCTAAAAACAAACTCAAGTTTCACTGTCAGATAACAGATAAAAACAACAAGGAGGAAAGAGGGTGGAAGGGCTACTCTTCTCAGTTAGCCTATATGACACTTGTCTGGATCCACCTAAAGAGAAGCCTACAACTTACCTGGAACTTTAGGAATGTCGAATGAGTAGGATTAGATTACAGACTGACAGGATAATAACACAATAGAAGCAGACGCAGTAACAATAGGCCTACATCAGAACTGTGCTATGGGACACTACTGGTCTGTTTATTTAGCTAATGTTGCCCAATCACACCTAAGTCAAGTCATGAAGGTGTTTTACTATAGATCAGGTGAATTCAACTCTTACCCTACGAGGTCCGGAGCCTGCTGGTTTTCTATTCAACCTGATCATGATTTGCACACACCTGGTGTCGCAGGTCTAAATCAGTGCCTGATTAGAAGGGAACAATGGAAAAAATGCAGTGGTCCAGAGTTGAGTTTGAGGGCTATAAATAATGTCATGTCAGCAGCATACCACCCTGCATACCACTGCTGGCTTGCCTCTGAAGCTAAGCAGGGTTGGTCCCTGGATGGGAGACAAGATGCTGCTGGAAGTGGTGTTGGAGGGCCAGCATGGGGCACTCTTCCCTCTGGTCTAAGGAGATCCCAATGCCCACCGGGCAGTGAAGGGGACATTGCCCTGCAAAGGGTGCGGTCTTTCTGATGGGACGTTAAACAGGTGTCGTGACTCTCTGTGGTAATAAGAATTCCCATGGCACTTATCTTAAGAGTAGGGCTCTTAAACCCTGTGTCATGTTTAAATTCCCAACCTGGCCGCATTCCTAATTGCAATTTATCACCTCTCCACCTGATAGCTGATGTATGGTGAGCGTTCACACACAAAAGCGGTCACAGTGCATTACCCAGGTGGTTGCTGCACGTTGGTGGTGGATGAGATGAGTTTCCACCTTACTACATAAAGCGCTTTGAGTACCTCAGTTGCTACAAAAGTGCTGTAAAAATCCAATCAATTACTATGTCATACTCACCAGAAAGCAGAGCTGCGGCCAGTTGTGGATGAAGTACCTATAGGTATAAATGGAATAGGGCTCAGATAAGTCCTTGGTAATCAACCTCATGATTCCTGGCATCTGTAACTCGGATTCGTATCGGACATAATGAATCCCCTGGCTCTCTTCCTCTCCTCGGCAAGGCGAACAGTTAAGATCCAGCCTCGCTAATTCTGACACCGGCGGCTGGTTTGGGGCGTCGGGTTCACTCTCTACTCCAGCCCGGGGCTCACCGGGGCCTTCGCAGTCTGGGGACTGCTGGCTCGGTGGACGAGGGGCTTCCGTGGGGTCGCATTCCCCTTTCCTAACGTTACCACAGGGGCCGTCTCCCGTTACAGGGTGGCTTTGGATAGCCTCAGTTCTTATGATAGTCAGCATACCGTTCATGCTATTGTTGTTCAAGTGAGGGTGGCTGCCTTTCGAACACGGACTGTGGTCCTCATGTTGGCAGCAATGGTCGCTATTGTTTTTGTCGTTCGGGTCGTCTCCAAAACTGCTGTTGTCACAGTACTCCGTGGACGTTCTCAGATTTTTGGGTCGATTTTCCGAAGGACAGACCAAGCCGTTAATTTTCTGTTCTTGCAGGGCTTGCGTTTTGAGGTGTAGCGCAGCCGGGTTAGCATGGGATAGCATGTTTTTCAGTTTTTTCTTACTTGACCGTTTGTCCTCGCTGACCTGCTGCTCCTGTCTTGCCCCAGAGGCTACAGAGCCCTCCCGACCGCAGCCAGACTGCTCCCCTTGCCCAGGTTCGAAACTCCCATCCCCGGGGAAGGGAATAATTTCAGCCGGGGATGCTGGCAATGCGCTGCTAGGCCCAATCGGCACTGCAGCCATCCCACTTCATCAAGGGGGCGATACACGTTTTAAAAAAACGCTAAATAAAGTTTAATCTACAAGATGAAAGGGTTTATAAACGAAGCTCACTTCCCTTATGCGATAATTGTGCAATTCCGAGGGTTTCAGAAACAATTTCTGTTTTACTTCCGACGCCTATCGTTGCTTTCTCCTCGGTTTCACCGCTGCCGGAAAGTACTGTCGCAGCAAATGCCATTGCAGCTGAAAGAGGGTGGTACTTTACGACAGTCATGGGAATCATGACTGTTAGTGCTATCTGGGATCCCTGGGACGTTCATGCCCTAAACCCTGAACGTAACCCTAACCGTAACCATTTTAAATGTCAACTTTAATGGGGTAACGTCAGAAGACAGTGCTGCCTCAGGTAGAAGATGGTTGAAACTGAGGTTTTGTTTGAAACTGCTAGAGAGTCTGAAAAGATTTGGCATGTGTCCTCAGATCCTCAAAAAGTTCTACAGCTGCACCATCGAGAGTATCCTCGACCGGTTGCATCACTGCCTGGTATGGCAAAAGTGTAGTGCGTATGGCCCAGTACATCACTGGAGCAAAGCTTCCTGCTATCCAGGACCTCTATACTAGGTGGTGTCAGAAGGCCCTAAAAATGATCAAAGACTCCAGCCACCCTTGTCATAGACTGTTCTCTCTGCTACCACACGGCAAGCGGTACCTGAGTGTCATGTCTAGGACGTAAAGGTTTTTAACAGCTTCTACCCCCAAGCCATAAGACTCCTGAACAGCTAATCAAATGTCTACCCAGACTATTTGCATTGTCCCCCCCACCCCCTCTTTTACACTGCTGCTACTATCTGGTTATTATCTATACATAGTCACTTTAACTCTACCTACATGTACATATTACTGAATTTACCTCGACTAACCTGTGCCCCGCACATTGACTCTGTACAGGTCTCGCCTGTATATAGCCTCGCTACTGTTATTTTACTGCTGCTCTTTAATTATTTTTAATTTGTATTTTTACTTATCTATTTTTTTAACACTTTTTTAAACTGCATTGTTGGTTAAGGGCTTGTAAGTAAGCAATTCACTGTAAAGTCTACACCTGTTGTATTCGGTGCATGTGACAAATAGAATTGGATTTGATTTGAAGCTTAATAGTACAGAAAGTGAGAATACGTGGGTTACAGTGGCGAATAAAAAGGGAAACAAGAGAAGCAAAGCTGTGGCGGAAAACAGGAAACCACTAGACTCATTTTTAGTCGGAGTGAGTATTTCGGATCAATGCTACTTGGGAAATCCGTTTAAGGTCTCGAGGAAAGTCTGGAATGTGTTGGAAGAAAGTGTGTGTTACTACGACTTCCGCCGAAGTCGGTCCCTCTCCTTGTTCGGGCGGCGTTCGACGTCACCAGCCTTCTAGCCATCGCGATCCACTTTTCACTTTCCATTTGTTTTGTCTTTGTCTGACACACCTGGTTTCAATTCCCAAATGACTTGTTCATTATTTAACCCTCTGTTCCCCCATGTCTGTTTGTGAGTAATTGTTTGTATGTAGTACGGTCCGTTAATGTGGGCTCTCTTTATTGTATCGCATTTGTATATTTTGAGTAAAGTATGTTTATTTACTCATATCTGCTGTCCTGCGCCTGACTCCTCTACACCAGCTACACACAGACCGCATTACAGTGTGGAGTCGGTGAGAGTCACAAAAAGTGATTTAATTATGTTTTTGTGTGTGTCTACGGAGCAGAAGAAGAGTGTTATAAGACTTAAAAAGATATCGGAGTATAAATGTTTCCTGTGTGGATTTCTATAGCAAGGGTGCCTGTCAAATGGGTTATTTATTGGATGGCGCAAGAAATAAAGGCAGAGGATATAACTGAAGACATTGATTGAGTGGTTGGTGCACCTTGACTGACCTGTATGGTGGATGGAAAAAATAAATGAACTTCGTCCATGCTACTGTTCTTTGATGAAGTCTCCCATTTTCATATAAAGTTAGAATTCATCAGATATGCTTTAAGAGCTTTTGTGCGCAAGCCCCTTCAGTGTCATAAATGTAAAATATTTGGTCATGTGTGTGCAGAAGGGAAGGGAGTCATATGCCAGATCTGTTAGTGACCTGTTAGGGTGAAGGAGAATGAGAGTAAGGGGTGTCCATCTTGTCTCCTGCCTGGAGGCGGTGAGAGAATTGGAAGGAATGAGTGGCGGGGAAGAAACAATGGTAGTAGAGCCACCACGACCAGTGAAGGTTTCTCATCAACTGAGGGATAGTGAAATGCTACATGTTAAAAAGGTGGACTTTGTATTATTTATTGCAATGGTCGTAAACTGTACAGAACAAGCGGAGAAGAAGTGTTGGAATCATTGTCGGATATCAGGCCATGCAAGAAATCATCTTGGTGGACCCTGAGCCTGTGTAGGGATGTATTGTGTAATGGACTGTGATTGAAGAAGTGGGATGGGTTTTGTTAGTTGAAGTGTTTCATTTTGCATGATGTCGTTTCCCCCACAATGTTTTTGTTGTTTCTTATTCAATACCCCGTCCAGATGGTGTCGGTAATGCACCGTTAACATTGGATGCCAAACGCCGTTAAACCCCATCGAAGAAGAAGGTAATGTCATAGTTGGGACGTCCGGACGATTGCCTTGACCAATTCATAACGGAGAGGAAGAGGTGAAGCGAGAGGATTCCGCCCAAAGTCTGGGCGGGTGAGAGAAGCAGACCAAGTGTTTTTTGAATGGAGGCATATTATAGTGTCGAATTACGTGATGCTTATGTTTAGGCTGTTACAAATGTACTAACATAAGTGGATGCACGTTGCATTCCGGCAACTTTGAGAAAAACGACTTGTGCCTGTTGTTCACACGATTATCCGCCCTCTCATTGGCTACAATGGTAGACCTGATCTCGCCTACTCCCGCTTGCCTTCCATCTTTGAGGACATGTATTTCCGTTGTTAGGGCGGTCACCTGACTATCTTGTCAATTTAATAGTTAATCTTTGATCAAAATCAATGTGAGGTTTTCACAGCTCTCTCAAGCATCAGCAAAGATCGCACATTATTTTACATCAATGCATTATCTGGAATAACTGGAGCCCACTGTTTTCGTCATAAATATACAACTCAAACCTCTGCAAAGCTTTGTAAGTTATTAGGTGGACTGGCTATTCCAAATAACAAATGAAATAGTGACCAGATAAATAACCAATAATTTCGAGGTATTTTATTCAAGTCAAGTTCATGAACGTAGGCAGGCCTACTTCCAGAGCCCATATACTCTCTTGCCAGCAGAGGGTGCTACTGTTATGTGCGTTGAAATATGGTGCGATTGTCTAGTTTCTCGCAAAGTATTATGCAGTGCTATTGATGAAGTAATGTAAAGTATGTGTGTAATGGAGAGACTGGTCTCATTGGCCAGATCTCCCTTGAAAAATACGTATTTTTACCTCAATGGGACGTCATGCATTTGATAAAGGTAAAACAAAAAAACTGATATCTCTGCAAATACGTTAACCAGTATAACAACTGCTTGCAATATTATTTTCACGGAGACATGGACAGATAGTGATTGCATACACTGCCTGACCCCTAATACTATACTGGGGAAGCCCTTGGCAATGCTAGGCAGCAGACGGGGCACAGAGGGTAGGTAGTAAAGAGTAGGGGGTGGGGGGCAGCGATGCTGGAGGTTACAGGGCAGGGGGTACACACTCCAGCTGGAGCACGGTGAGGGGGTGGCAGTGCCCAACTGGGCATCAGAGGGAGGTGGAGCTCTCCCCGTTGAGGGTGATAAGGAGGAAGCTGGGAGGCGAGACTCCACCCAGACGGGTGTGTGTGTGTTTGGGGTGAAGTTGGGGGGGGGGGGGGGGGGGGGGTTTGTGGCCAGGACTGTTTGGGTGTTTGAGCAGGTGGAGGAGATTAGATGCACTGGAGAGGCTGGATAAGGGTTCACCAGATTATGATGTAAATACACACACACGCACTCTGTCTCCCCAGAGTTCCACCCCATTCAGTTGAACTCCTGTCAGGTGAATTGGACATGGAATTCTCCACATGAAAGCAATTCAACTCCAGAATTGACTGGAAATTAGATAGAGTTGATCCCGACTCTGACACGCGCACACACACACACACACACACACACACACACACACACACACACACACACACACACACATGCATGCACTAACTGGGTTGTGTAATGCTCTCTTAAAGACAGGTGGCAGTGTTGCCCTATAACTTTGTCAAGTCCTATCTGAAGCGCTCTCCTATCTGAAGCGCTCTCAGGCTCAGAGTTTCTCTCAGTGTGTGGGGATAGATGATGGACGGCACTATGATGACCAACGCATATGTCCATATCCCCAGGCACAACGGACAGCCGTGATACCACAAACTCTCCTTGCTGCTCATTGTGAGACTCAGCACATTTCTCATCATAGTTGAAGAGATCTCCCATCAACCATTGATGAAGGTAAACACTGATTAGATCTGAAATTGTGGAGCTGATGGACTTGTTTCAAAGTGTTGACATGATGAAGCTGTGATGTGTCACTAGGAGATGCGGTCTGAAGAACCCCCCCCCCCCTTATCTTTCTCTCAACAACACTTGATTTATATTTGCCCCTGTAAATTGATTTCATTACAAGAGGCCATTGCTTTAAAGAGGACTATAAGTGTCTCTGTGGCCCGCGGTCATATTTCCTATCTTGCCAACCCTCACGTTTCAGGGTGTGTGTGTGCACGTGCATGCGGCCGTGTGTGTGTCATGCTTGTACTGTAATGAGTATGAATAAAGTGTGTTTGATTTGGACCAGAAAACAGAAAGCAAGGGAGAGAGAGGGAGACAGAGAGAACCCACCCTTTGAAAGCTATAAGCCTTGGGGCTGAGAACTCTCTGAAGAGCTGGAATCAGACATGCACAATCAGTTCCCCTCTTTAAATCTCCTTTCCAGGCCTATCTACTTCAACAGCCTGCCCTTAATTACCTTCTCTATCACTTAGCAGACTGGGATTGGGCTAAAAGAGCAGGGCCACAGATAGTACAACTAACCACAGTCTCTATCTATTTGCCTGTGTCACTCCTCCATCTTTCCCACTATGTCGTCCTGTCTCTCTCACTCATTCCGTCTCTTCCTCTCTAGTAAAAGCTGCATGATGTTCTGACCGTATAGTGTAGAGGTTAGATTGGTGGATTGAATGCAGTATGCCTCCCCCTTTCAAATAAAACAATCATCTGCTCTAAAGAGGCCAATTGTGCACGGCTGCATGCTAAATGGGCTGGCCAAAATTAGCCTCTCCGCACACCACTCCTTGAGCAACTGTGTGTTCAGAACACAGTAACTAAAAAAACAATGAGTTTCACACAAAGCCTCCAGAGAGAGCCTGCCTCCTCCGCCTAGAGACGCCAGCCACTGCCAAGTGCATTAACTCCTCTCCTCCCTCTTCTTTACTCTCTTCCCCTCTCCTCCCCTCCTCTTGCTTCACCTCGCCTCCCCCAATGGAAACAAAATGTCTCCTCCCAAACTCTGAGCCAATCTCTCTGTCACTCCCTCTCTTCCACTCCCCTTCTCTCACTTTTCCTCCCCTCACTCTCCCTTACTCTCCCTCTATTACTCATTTCAGTCGAGGGCCAATCATGTAATAGCCTGCACCTTTCCCCAGAAAACAATACATTATTGCTATCTCTCTCTTTCCCTCTCTCTCTCCTCTCCTTTTCTCTCACTCCTCTCTCTCTGTCGCTCTCTCTCTCTCTCTTTCCCCCCCCCCTCTCCCTCCTCCAGTCTGTCTCAGGGGCCAGGGCCCGGGGTACAAGGGCCTTAATGGGGACCACTGTTACTGTTTCTCCACTCCTGACTGTCTGTTTGGCTCGCACCCCTCTCCCTCCGCTCCGCTCCCATCCCTCCTTCCTTCTCTCCCTTTGTTTGGCGCCTGGTCCAGGAGAGCCGGGTTTAATTAGTTTGTTGGGTTAATTAAGGGGGAAAAGTTAGGGGTCGGACCCGAACAAAAGCGGGTCAGACTGACTGGACGGACGCAGGTGCTTGGGAGCGGCTGCCAGATTCCAGCGTTCAGATTAAAATGGCCTCTCAGCGCCTGGAGTGGAGAGAGCTGTCAGACTACCAGAAACTCACTGTCTGGGGAAGGATTTCACCGCACATGTAACAGCAACCCAATGTAGGAATGTTAGAATAGGTTTTTGGATTTACTTTTTAGACTGCAGTGGATGGAATACATTATTATGAAAATGAGTTCTTTTTAGAGAAACTTGAAATGTTAAAGAAACTAGAATGTTTCTACAACAACATATAACACAGAGGCATTGGAGCTGGCTAATTCGGAGGCACGTTGGCTGGAATCAACTGTATCTTTCCTGTGGTGCTGTTTTATATTTTCTTCTGATGCTGCATTAGTTACCGATGAGCCAGTTGTGCTGTCTTTGCCTGGTTGCCAGTCCCCTTCAGCTTTAGCCAACTTTCCTGTCTGTTGCTCTCCTGCCCGACAAGGTGCTGTGTTCTCCTATATCGCCCCCAGTCCTCCAACCGCCCCTTTCATGCCCAAGTGCTGCTGTAGACGAAAGGACAGTCATTCTTCTTCCCATTCTGCAAGAGGTGTGATACACACATCAAATGATTAAAGCGTCAATCTGCGATTGCTACATCATTTAAAAAAATTACTTTTAAATGAATGGTATGTGCCCATTGATTCTTGAAGAATATAACATGAGCTTAGCTCAATTGTCCTACCCCATCAGAACCCATAATATATTTTTTTTCCCTCCTTTGTTTCTAAACAATAGTTCGTTAAAATGATCATTTTGATATCATGGATGGTCAGTCCGTCCATCCGTAGCATTGTCTATGAATTCGAGAGTGGTTACATTTGTCCAACCCCATCCCTCATTTTTTTTTACCAAAACAGAGGTGGGGAGCCTCTTTTGTTATTGTTTCAACTACTGATTGGCTCCGTAAGGTTTAGGACTACTGACTGTGTTTATCAGCGTATTTACTCTAAACGGACTGCAGGATATCCTCAACACATCCCATTCTCTGAAACACAAAGCATCCGTTGCAGCGTCTTCATCTCCTTCCTGGTGTTCCACGGTCATGAATGAGGAACACTAGGAAGGGGAAGAAGACGCTGCAACGGCTGGAAACAGAGAGAGATATACAGTGGGACCTTTTGACAAAGCTTGTGGAGTCGAGCTTTGACTGAGAGGAGGAAGGAGAGGGATTGGATGAAGCGATATCGCCGAGTATTGAAGAGGAGCGAAAGGGATTGGCATGATATGGGGATGACAAAGAGAGGAATGAGAGGTGAGGAGAGGAAGGGCGTATTGGTGTAATATACAGAGATAGAAAAAATGTAGAGGAGAGAGAAGTAAAGGAGAGGACAGAAAGGGTGATAATGGAGATGAAAAAGAGAAGGTTGGAGGAGAGGAGTGCAGTGGGCAGCCCTGGCAGCGTAGGGGCCCCTCACGGAGAGACAGTCCTGGGGCTCTTTAGACGGGCGCCAACACAGCAGGGAGGAGAGACAATCACTCAGCACCAGACTCCACGCACGCACAGAGGTGGAGGGATGGATGGAGGGATAATGGGGAGAAAGTATGGAGGGAGAGAAGGAACATGGAAAGATGAGGTGGGAGAGAAAGAGAGTAAGGGAGGTGAGTGGGAAGGGGAAAGAAGGGTGAGATTGAAAAAGGAAGGGAAGGTATGGGTGAGAGAGATGGAATGCTGAAAGACAGAGAAAGAGAGGGGCAGAGAGAGAGAGAGAGGGTGAACTCCCTCTATACCAGCTAGTCTTTATCAGCACTCCAGATCGTGGCGTATGAACAGTGATCCAAGTCAACCATCTGCTGAGGACAGATAAGCCTGGGAGAAACGGCCATTGAGCTGTCACTCAGGAAGGAGGAGAGAGGAAGAAAGAAAGAGAGAAAGAGTGGAGAGAGAGAAAGAGGGATGGAAAGAGAAAGAGAGGGGAGGGGAGGGGATAGAAATAGAGAGATTGGAAAAAATTGGTGAGAAAATCAGCAAAAGGTAGACGACGAGAGAGAGAGGGGGTGAGAAAACAGGCAGACATGGAGTAGTATTTATAATGAGGAAGTTGGAAGAACCATGGTGATTGTTTTCATTGTCAGGGATCTGAATGTCAGTAAGTCAGATGAAGTCTTCTTTCTCCCTTTGTCTCACCCCTTCATTATCTTCTGATCCATATGTTATCTAGACGTTATCCATATGTTATCTAGACGTTATCCATATGTTATCTATACGGTATCCATATGTTATCTATACGTTCTCCATATGTTATCTATACGTTATCCCAAACTGGTACTCTACTGTTCCCAGTCTGCAGAGGCAACAGAAGAGATGTGTTGATACACTCAGTAAACATGCCATAATCTGTGCTCCAACCCACTGACCTTAACCCGGATTTATCGCAGCATAATACCCTCTCTCTACTCACAAACACTCACATCCAAGCCCCATAACAGGCTTCTTTGTGACAGGATGTTGGCAGGTTGCTCTCAGCCTAGGGGAGTAGAACTAGTTGTAAGATAAACGGGGCTCCCTTGGGGGGGAGATGAATATCTCAAAAAGAGTATACATAAGATCAGTCAGGTAAACAAGACACACTTCGCCTGGGAGATATGGGATGTGTCCCATATGGCACCCTATTCCCTATATATACAGGGCTCTGTTCAAAAGTGGTGCCGTATGTAGGGAATACGTGCCATTTGGTACGCAGAGTGGGGTCTAAGGATAAATACCCCTGGTGTGTTGACCTTAGAATTAGCTCAGGTGATTACCTTAAATCACTTAAAAATATCCTCATCACACCCACGTAATAGGGTGTGCCGCGTGTCTGTGTGACTGTGTGCGAGGCCTATTTCTGTTAGAGGCCTATTCTCAATGTGTAGATCTCGCTCTCCACGTGAGTGTGCATCTGAGCGATTTGGTGGTATGATGGGACTAGGGCTAGGACTGGGGCTGATGCTTGGGTTGATGCTTGGGCTGGAGTATAGGGCTGGGCCTGGGGGGGGGGGTTCAGACCTGGGGGGTTGGGGGTTGGGGAGAGAATTAGCCAGGGCCAGTTGGATCATTTTACAGCCGGCGAACCCCCAGTCTCCTGGACAATGAGGATTAAACTTCTCTTGTTCTTCAACTCTGAAAGCGGCAGGGCGACAAAGAGACTATTCCTCCTGGGTCTCTGGCTGGGAGCTGGGAGAGAGAGGCGGATGAAGACGGAGGGAGGACGGGGTGATGGGGGAGGGATGGAGCAGGGGGTCCATCACAAAATTAATCCCTTCACAATTTCCTCTGGGTTGCTAAAGTGAGATATGAGTCAGACATGAAACGCTGCAGTCATCTAAAGAGGAGGCCGATAAAAGCAGACATTAAACTAATGGAGCTCGTCATTAGCTGTTCCATTAAAGGGGATTGGTAGTCCGTGTGCTCCTGTGGCGATCGGAGAGGGAGATGAATCGATTCATTACGTTCCAATAATATTCCTCCCACACCCACGCATGAGTCCTCTTGTTCTTATCCCACGAACAACCTTTAGGCTCAAGTACTTCCTGACGTGGGCTGTGAGTGTAGACCACCACTCAGTTTTCCCAGGTCACTCTCCTCTTTCGTGCCACTTTAGGGTGTGACAATAACGCCAAGGAGAGACATGCATAGGTGACACATCAAAAATAGTTATATAGTCACTGATACGTACAGTATGAAGTCATCAGAAAACATCATAGTCCGAGGACATAAACAGTCCTCACTTTCCCACTTTGACAGTTTCCCTTTCTCACTAGGATAAATAAATGACATGACAGTCTGTTGCATCTCCCTGCAACTCCCTGTAAACAATAGGTATTATAAAGTGAATAGACTCAGGATTATGAATGGATCAGGGATTGGTACTCAGATTAAATATTGAGTGTGGTCATAGCCTGAGGTGTGGTGAATAGGGCTCACTATGTGGCAGGGTGTCAGCCTCAGGAGCAGCTAGTGGGCTCAATATGTTACAGGGTCTTATTGCCTTCTTATTCTTCTCATTGCCTTGTGCTTCATTTGCGTAAATGCTTCTTTGTCTAACGACTTGAATTTGATTTGAAATGAGGAAAAGAAAGAAAGAGATTGAGAGGGAGAGAAAAGAGAGGGAATGTCTTTAGGGATTCCATATCCATCTTGGTTCCAGTTCTGTTTCTCTGAGAGGAGGGTGAGAATAGAGGAGAGAAAAGGAGGAGAGGAGGGAGAGAGGCAAGGATAGTGGGTGAGACCAAGGACCAGTTCAGGGCTGGAATCGGCGAATGAGAAAAGGGAGGGGCCTGTCTACTAAAAGGCCTTTAAAAAAAAACTTTTTAGGGGGCGAGAAAAAGAGCAAAAGAAAAGAGTCTCCTCGCCTCCTGGATGCAGTGTCAACCCGCATCAGTGTCTGGTCTGGCAGCTCTGCTCGTACTGCAGGCACCAGCTCACAATGGAGGGCAGCAATGGCCACCACACCTCTCACATCCTATCAATGTCCTCCTGGACAGGACCAATGGAGGGGTGGGGAGCAGCAGGCTAGGGGTGCTCGAGGTTCAGGGGGCATTTTTGAGTGGGCTTGAATTATTGATCAGTGAGCTATAGGAATTATTTGGCTTTACTGAAAGATCGGTATTTCAGCACAGTGCAAGACAGTTTATGGTAGGCTACTTATGGTATTTTATGAAGTGATGGATTTATACGCAAGGTGCTTTTAAAAAGGTGGAAATAAGTGGGACTAACAGTTGGGGGATACAGAGGAATAATATTGTAGAAAAACACACAGAAACCGCTCAACGAACGTGAGCAACATGCCGTGATCCTTCGATTCCCTCGCTAAAAACGTGAGCAACACGGCTTGATCCTTAAAGACCCCGCCAGTCCCCCCCAAAAAATCCATACTCTGAATAGACACCCCCTGAATCGCATTGTTGAACAAATCCTGTATTAAAAGAGAAGAGTTTATTCTTTCTCTTGAAGACTTTAGTTAAGCTAGTGCCTCTGCCACTTTGGAGGCTCCGGCTTCATCTATTTCTCTCGATGCCGATTGGCTGAAGCCAAGGGGGACATCTTTTTCACACGCTTCCTTACGGAATCCCCCCCCCCAAGCCAGTGTTTACCCGTCACCAGACAATGGTCCACTACTGGCAATTAAACAGCATTTTCGGAGGAATCCGTGGCACTGGCCTAATGGCATTACTGTTGGACGATTCAATTCCTGAATAGTCAACAGGATTTTGCCTCTCACCGGGAAAATACTATTTCATCGAATTACCCGTATTACATAGCTTTACCCAGGCTTATGATTCAAGGTTCACAGATTACTGCTCCTCAAAAGATGGCGGGAGAAGAGAGTGATAGGCCGGAGGAGTGGTGTGTGCGTGTGTGTATAAGTCTGTATTTGTGTGTGTGTGTGTGTGTGTTTGGGGATGTCTACTAGGCCTTTACAAGTAAGCAAGCCCTGGATTCTCAGAACCGACAGTCCATTTTCTTGCCCACCGGTCCATCTAATTCTTATTAGTTCTGGGTCTGGTTTGTTCACTGTTTTGGATGAAATTCTTAATCAGTTTTGAACACTCACTTCACTCCCACTCATTCTACATACAAACCTATGCAAAACCATGGCAACTCAACTGTACCAAATTTGCTTTGCAGAGAATGGGACAGCTCACACCGTACATACACACGAGGCAAACCGCACATGGTGACCTCTGACCTTTGGTGGGTCAGTTCAGGCCCGGGCAGCTCGTAGAACCAGGAGAACCGGGCCAAGTGCATTATCTCACAATGAAGGACTAATTAGTGTGTTCGCATGCCTCAAATCACACAGCGACAGACTAGCTGCCTGTCTCTGTCCTCCTCTCTCGCCTCTCACCCAACATCTTAATTACTCTTTTATTCTCCCTCTGTTTCTCTTCGTCCGTTTCACTCTTCCTCTCTCGTTGTCGTTCATAACTCTCTCGTTCTCTGCCACGGCCCATTTCGCACATAAAAGCTGGATGGTAATTGCTTGCTATGGAAATATTGGGCATGTGATTAACAGTGTGCCTAGACTGTGTTCGGATGGACTGGTTTGGGTCTTGCTGACTGTACAGGGTGGTGTGGAGTCAGCAGAGTCAGTATACCAACGAGGAGCAAACAGTTGCTGTGGTTGACACTGTTGCTGTTGTTTCTGAATCATTCATATACAAGGTAATATTCAGGGTAGTCATACTGGCAAGTCTATACTGGCAAGTCTGGCAATTAATCTAACTATTTTACTCCAACTACTTGCCATTAGCAGAAGTGTGTGTGTAAAATGTTATTTAGCATGATAGAATACAAATGACCCATATTCTGAACATTCTTATCCAAATTAAAACAAACATTGGCTGCCTATTAGTAAAACCTTATTGAACATAGACCATCAAATATTACACAAAGACTTGGTGTCATGGATTTTGGTATATTTATTGTAGCATGGGTGTAAAATGTTTACAGAATATCTTCTTGAGGCTTCTATCCAAAATTAGCACTTTTTTGGTTCTAATTACTGTAAAGAACAAAAAAAGTTAAGTACGAAAATGTATGCACCCACTATTGTAAGTCGCTCTGGATAAGAAAGTCTGCTAAAATGACTAAATTGTCAAATGTAAGAATAGTAATCTATATGAAATTTTGGGCAAGCAATTGTCAGTTCCGCATTAAGATAAAATAGCAGGAAGCCAGGCTATTTATTGAAAGCATTGTGAATAAATGAGGTCATGATTGCCTAATAACAGAAGTTTATGATACGGATTAATAGGCGTGTTATCAGTAGTGTAGTAGGGAGACTTTTAACCTACCCCTTTTCTCAATCTGGCATTCATTAAAAAGTAATGACAGGACATTATTATCTACTAACTAGGCATTTAACAACAAGGGTCAACATTAATAGGATTCTGGGATACCAATAAAATATGTTAATGGGATGTAAATGAGGCCTGAGTTGGACTGGGAGAATTTCCATATTTTTTAACCCTATAGCATTTCTCTACATCGCTTGCCATCTAACCCTTTTCTATTTTCCTATTAAAACAAACAAAAGGCCTGCTGAGTCCGTTTTTCTTTTTCATCTATTCACAGTTCCTCCTTCTTTCTGTCCCTCTGCATGAATATGCAGTTGGTTAACTCCTTTGTTTACATCCTTTCTTTTTCTAGCCCCGTGTCTTTGCTGTTAACACAGGTGATGTTTGATTGTTTTCAGATTACTGTTCCCTGTTTGGCAGGTTTTCCCAAACTGGGGTCCGCATTTTTTTTTTCTTTCACTTTTTTTTTTTTCCTTCAAATTTTCAAAAAGTCCATTTATATTTTCCAATGGTGCTATACATTTGGGTGAGTTTTTTTTCTTTCTTGCCTGAGTAGCCTTGTTTCACTGCCAAAAATGTAATTAAACCATCTAGTGTTCATCGAAATAACAACACAATGTCAAATACAGGTAGTCGAGTCAAATAATTAACATCCAATCACATTAACTGTTACTCTCTCACGGGAATTCCGCTAATGATACGTATGTGGCCAAATGTAGCTGCTGCTCATTCTGTTTGTCTGAAAATTGATAAATGGTTTTAAAAAAGGAAGGCCCGCGTCCATAGAGACACATACCAGCTCTACGGGTAGTACTGCTACTACCAGCAGTTCTACACCTGCACATGTTGACGACACAAGTTGTTCTGCTTCCATGAGCACATCCAATGCTAGCATCAGTAATTCTACATCTGTTGTTAGCCCAGCTAGCATTGACACTGAAAGTTGTGAATCTGATGCAGCCGAAGAGCTACTGCCCCCTTTCCCTGGAAAGCACCGAACAACAGACAGGGACGTTGGACCCTCAAAGGGGCGAAAATATGATGAGAACTACATTGATTTAGGGTTCACTTATATTGGGAGTAGTGCCTTTCCTCAGCCATGGTCTGTTATATATGCAAAGGTACTATCCCACAACTTGATGAAACCTTCACTCTTGTGCAGACATTTAGAAACATAACATGTCAATTTGAAAAATAAGCCACAGGAGTTTTTTGAGTGAGAATTAAGATGACGAATTAAGACGACTTTCGAGTAGTAAGACATGTATAAAAGCAACAGATACCATTAATAAGAAGGGTTTAGAAGCGTCTTATATGGTGAGCTACCGAATGGCTAGGACAGGCAAGCCGCGTACTATTGTGGAGGACTTAATTCTTCCTGCTGGCGTGGATATGGCTGGGACAATGCTGGGGGAAAGGACAAAGAAAGAAACTATACAGACAATGCCTTCATCAAACAACACTGTTTCACGACGCATCAGTGACATGGCAGGAGATGTTTTGAAACAACTACTGCTTCGCATACAAGCCAGGGAATTCTATGCATTACAGCTGGATGAGTCAACAGACGTGGCTGGCCTGGCACAGCTCCTGGTACATGTCCGTTATGTTTATGGGGGGTCAATTAAGGAAGACATTCTCTTCTGCAAACCACTGGAAACCAGGACAACAGAAGAGGATCATTTTAAAGTACTGGACAGCTTTGTGACGTCAAATGGGCTTTGTTGGTCAAGATGTGTTGGTATCTGTACTGATGGCGCAAAAGCCATGACAGGGAGACATAGTGGAGTGGTAATGCGTGTGCAAGCAGTTGCTCCCGACACCACTTGGGTACACTGCAGCATCCACCGAGAGGCTCTTGCTGCCAAGGGAATGCCTGACAGCTTCATAGACGCTTTGGGCACGACAGTGAAAATGGTTAACTTTGTTAATGCAAGGCCCCTGAACTCTTGTGTATTTTCGGCACTATACAATGATATGGGCAGCGACCATGTAGCGCTTTTACAACATACAGAAGTGCGATGGTTATCAAGGGGCAGAGTGTTTACACTTTTTTTTTTTAATTGAGAGACAAGTTTTCTTTACTGACCAGAATTTTCAATTGTCTGACTGCTTGCATGATGACGAGTTTATCACACAACTGGCCAACACACAGTCGTTGTATGATTTTCTTTTTGTGTGCAAATGTACTCAAGCTTACGGACAATGTCAAATGTGATATAGCGAAGCACCTGAGTGAGTTGAGTGCACAATTACGCAGATACTTTCCCAAAATGGATGACACAAAGAACTAGATTCGTTATCAATTTCATGCCCTGCCTCCAGTCCACTTACTGATATCTGAACAAGACAACCTCATTGAAATTGCAACAAGCGGTTCTGTGAAAATTGAATTTAATCAGAAGCCACTGCCAGATTTCTGGATTGGGCTGTGCTCAGAGGATCCTGCCTTGGCAAATCACGCTGTTAAGACACCGATGCCCTTTGCAACCACGTACCTATGTGAGAGTGGATTCTCGGCCCTCACTAGCATGAAAACTAAATACAGGCTCAGACTGCGTGTGGAAAATGATTTAAGACTGAGACTCTCTCCAATACAACCCAACATTGCAGAGTTATGTGGATCCTTTCAAGCACACCCTTCTCATTAACCTGTGGTGAGTTATTCACAATTTCCGATGAATAAAGAGCAACATGATTGATTATTATTATATTATTATTTGTTCCCTGATCCTTTAAGAGCTCTTTGTCACTTCCCACGGGCCGGGTTGTGACAAAAAACTCATTCTTATGTTTAACAAATGTATCGTATAGTGTGTGTGTGTAGCAGGCTTACAATGATGGCAAAAAAACAACATTTGAGAGTGCGCTGACACTGGTGCTAGAGGGGGTACACAGCTGGAGGTTGAAAGTTGGAAGGGGTACGGGACTATAAAAGGTTTGGGAACCACTGCAATAGAGTAATGCGGACTTTCGAGTCTCTTGGTAGTTACAGAAAGCTAAACATGTTCACAGTGAAGAAACTCAATAAAATAGTGTCAAAATTCTTGGAAACAGTGTTCATCCAAACGTTATCCAAGTTCTGACATTTGCGTCTTGGCAGAACTCTGACATCTTTCAGAGACTTTCAGTTTGCACTTGGTACCCTCTGCGCTTTGTCCAAAAATTGGAAAAAGTTGGAAAAATAGGCAATGTCTGGTTTTCCAAATGGTGGGAGCCTTGGAGTGCTTGGGTAGTGTTTGGAGTGGTGGGGGGTGCAGGGGCAGGGGGTGCAGGGGATGCAGGTCGGCTGTTCAAAGGCTGCCTTTTTGTATTGTTGGTCAGTAGGGGATTAGGGCCTTCAATGCTGCAGAATAGCCCCTCTAATTAAAAAGGATAAGGAGGCTGAAAAATAGCGAGAGGCACAGGAGGAAGAGAAAAGAGAGGGAGAGGGGAGAGCAAATTTGGACGGAAAAGAAAGAAAAGAAAGAAAAACTGTTTTCAGTGTCACTCCTGAAGCCGGACCCAACGATTCAGCTTGGATTAACTTTCCACTCCTCCTCTTCCAACCCTCTCCATCTTTGTTTTGCTCCCCTGCTCTTTTTCCAACTTTGTTCATCTGTTTTTGTTTTGTCTTTTTTTCTCTTTACCTCTGTTTTCTATCTTAAGTAAATACACAAAGGACACTGTATTAGCCAAATTCTAAATCTGTTTCTTTGGATTCAATGCTTTAGCCGATAGCTCACAAGCCGTTTGAGATTGATTTCACTGATCCATTTCTGAATAGAATTAAACTCAAATGGAAAACTTTTCCATGTCCTGTGAACACATCATATACTATTTTAAATTCCTATAACCTCATATCATTTTCACAGACACGTGAGCTATATGCAACTCTAAGTTAGTGTTTTAATCAATAAAACCTGTTGGTAGTTACACTGTATGTGAGTACTGTGTTTGTGTGAATGGGCATGTGTGTACATAGGTGTGTATATCCGTTTGTGAACCTGTGTGTGTGTTTGTTTGTGTGGGCGGTCAGTGACATCAGAATGTGAATAGGTGTGTGTGTGTGTGTGTGTGTGTGTGTGTGTGTGTGTGTGTGTGTGTGTGTGTGTGTGTGTGTGTGTGTGTGTGTGTGTGTGTGTGTGTGTGTGTCATTGCCTCCAGATGCTGAGCGTTAGTAGGTGGGCTGTTTGCTGTTTGGATCACAGGGTGTGTTTTTGTTTGGCCCTCCTCCATCCCTCCCCCTACCTCTCACTGTGGGGGTCTGGGCCCTCCAGGGACCAGAGCCTGAAAAGTACTGTCCAGGTTGGAGGCCTCTCGTTGGCATAACACTACCCACAGGCCCTGGGAGGTTCAGCCAGGTCACCCTGTGATACAAGTCAGTATTCGACGTCCATCCATTTCTGAGGATGTCAGGAGACGATGTGGAAACTGACCACTAGGGGCAACAGTAAGCACTGTTACCTTCAAGTAGATTTTGGATTTGCTTGGGCATTGTGGAACGGGATGGAGCACGGGTGTAATCCTCAGCCCCTGATTTCAAAGGTTGCAAGTTCAAATCCAGTAATAGAAAGTTGATTTTCTTTTTTAGAATGTTTGTTTTAAGCCTATAACCCTTTGTTTAAGCCTTAACCCTTAACTTAACCATTCAGAGTTAATGCCTAACTTTTAGATTTCGGAGTCAATGCCTAAATTTAACCATGAACACTTTGAAATTTGACGTCTGCCACAATTTTGAAATTTGACGTTTGAAAAACATGGGATGAACTTCTAAATCTGAAGTGAAACTGTGAGAGCTAGTTGGGGAGGTTAACAAGGTACCAGCAGGGACGAGGCACTCCAACCTCCCACAGACACTCAGTTATGTGCACTTTCAAAAGGAACTCATTAAAGAAATTGAGTAGCCGCTACTCCAATGGTCGGTAGAACTCAAATCCTAATAGTGATACTAACTCATGTATGAATTAGATTTCTTAGCACTTAATGTTTCTGACTATTGTTAACAAACATTAGGTTTATTGGGTAAATATAACTTCATTTATTTGTGTTCTGCTAATCTAAAGTAATTTAGTTTTTAGAAGTTATGTTTATTTAATATTTTAAAGTCAATCTAACATGTATTAAATAAGTTATTTTTGCTTGATTCTAATATGTTTCACATCTTTACTTCAAACAATAAAGTCGTAGTCAGACACATTGATATTTGAGTAAAACACATTTGATTCATCTGTGTTGTGCTGATACATAATTATTCGATTTTTACAAGTTTTGAATACTTAAAATGTACTTCAAAATGTTTTGACTTCATGATACTTCTACACTGTTGTATGCATGTTTGAAGAAAGAAAAGTATATTTCTAAAATAGTATCAAGCAGTATGTTATGCTATGAGTTGTAACTGATCATGAGGAACACAATATCAAAGCCGTCGGGCAAATTGATGTTCAATAACAAGACAAGCCATTCCCACCATCAACAAGGTCATGTGCACCATTCTTAATGACAGAGGCTAATGCAGCATCCTGTATTGTGTTCAGCTCTACTTCCTGTTGCTGCTAGATGAGTGAGCACAGTGCTCAACGATGACTGGTTACAGCTCTACCTCCAGTTACTGCTAGATGAGTGAGCACAGTGCTCAACGATGACTGGTTACAGCTCTACCTCTAGTTACTGCTAGATGAGTGAGCACAGTGCTCAACGATGACTGGTTACAGCTCTACCTCTAGTTGCTGCTAGATGAGTGAGCACAGTGCTCAACGATGACTGGTTACAGCTCTACCTCTAGTTGCTGCTAGATGAGTGAGCACAGTGCTCAACGATGACTGGTTACAGCTCTACCTCCAGTTGCTGCTAGATGAGTGAGCACAGTGCTCAACGATGACTGGTTACAGCTCTACTTCCTGTTGCTGCTAGATGAGTGAGCACAGTGCTCAACGATGACTGGTTACATCTCTACCTCCAGTTGCTGCTAGATGAGTGAGCACAGTGCTCAACGATGACTGGTTACAGCTCTACCTCTAGTTACTGCTAGATGAGTGAGGAGCACAGTGCTCAACGATGACTGGTTACAGCTCTACCTCTAGTTACTGCTAGATGAGTGAGCACAGTGCTCAACGATGACTGGTTACAGCTCTACCTCCTGTTGCTGCTAGATGAGTGAGCACAGTGCTCAACGATGACTGGTTACAGCTCTACCTCTAGTTGCTGCTAGATGAGTGAGCACAGTGCTCAACGATGACTGGTTACAGCTCTACCTCCTGTTGCTGCTAGATGAGTGAGCACAGTGCTCAACGATGACTGGATACAGCTCTACCTCTAGTTGCTGTTAGATGAGTGAGCACAGTGCTCAACGATGACTGGTTACAGCTCTACCTCCTGTTGCTGCTAGATGAGTGAGCACAGTGCTCAACGATGACTGGATACAGCTCTACCTCTAGTTACTGCTAGATGAGTGAGCACAGTGCTCAACGATGACTGGTTACAGCTCTACCTCCTGTTGCTGCTAGATGAGTGAGCACAGTGCTCAACGATGACTGGTTACAGCTCTACCTCTAGTTACTGCTAGATGAGTGAGCACAGTGCTCAACGATGACTGGTTACAGCACTACCTCTAGTTACTGCTAGATGAGTGAGCACAGTGCTCAACGATGACTGGTTACAGCTCTACCTCTAGTTGCTGCTAGATGAGTGAGCACAGTGGTCAACGATGACTGGTTACAGCTCTACCTCCTGTTGCTGCTAGATGAGTGAGCACAGTGCTCAACGATGACTGGTTACAGCTCTACCTCCTGTTGCTGCTAGTTACTGCTAGATGAGTGAGCACAGTGCTCAACGATGACTGGTTACAGCTCTACCTCCTGTTGCTGCTAGATGAGTGAGCACAGTGCTCAACGATGACTGGTTACAGCTCTACCTCTAGTTGCTGCTAGATGAGTGAGCACAGTGCTCAACGATGACTGGTTACAGCTCTACCTCCAGTTGCTGCTAGATGAGTGAGCACAGTGCTCAACGATGACTGGTCACAGCTCTACCTCCTGTTGCTGTTAGACGAGTGAGCACAGTGCTCAACGATAACTGGTTACAGCTCTACCTCTAGTTACTGCTAGCAGTGGTTCCCAAACTTTTTATAGTCCCGTACCATTTCAAACATTCAACTTCTGGCTGTGTACCCCCTCTAGCACCAGTGTCAGCGCACTCTCAAATGTTGTTATTTGCCATCATTGTAAGCCTGCCACACACACACTATACGATACATTTATTAAACATAAGAATGAGTGTGAGTTTTTTGTCACAACCCGGCTCGAGGGAAGTGACAAAGAGCACTTATAGGACCAGGGCACAAGTAATAATATAATAATAATCAATAATGTTGCTCTTTATTTCACCATCTTACATCTAAAACCTTATTTGTTCAAAGAAAATGGTGAATAACTCACCACAGGTTAATGAGAAGGATGTGCTTGAAAGGATGCACATAACTCTGCAATGTTGGGTTGTATTGGAGAGAGTCTCAGTCTTAAATCATTTTCCACACGCAGTCTGAGCCTGTATTTAGTTGTCATGCTAGTGAGGGCCGAGAATCCACTCTCACATAGGTACGTGGTTGCAAAGGGCATCGGTGTCTTAACAGCGCGATTTGCCAATTCCGATGAGGCTCTCTAATTCAGATGTCAGTAAGTGGACTGGAGGCAGGGCACTTTCGGAAAAGTACCTGCGTAATTGCACACTGAACTCACTCAGGTGCTTCGCTATATCACATTTGACATTGTCTGTAAGCTTGAGTTCATTTGCACACAAAGAATCATACAATGATGGAAATATCTGTCTGTTGTCCTTGTTAATGCAGACAGAGAAGAGCTCCAACTTCTTAATCATAGCCTCAATTTTGTACCGCACATTGAATATTGTTGCGAAGAGTCCTTGTAATCCTAGATTCAGATCATTCAGGCGAGAAAAAACTTCACCCAAGATAGGCCAGTTGTGTGAGAAACTCGTCATCATGCAAGCAGTCAGACAAGTGAAAATTATGGTCAGTAAAGAAAACTTTAAGCTCATCTCTCAAATACAAAAACGAGTCAATACTTTGCCCCTTGATAACCAGCACACTTCCTGTATAGCGTAAAAGAGGTACCATTTTCACTGTAGTGTCCAAAACGTCTTTCAAGCTCTCGGGCATTCCTTTGGCAGCAAGAGCCTCTTGGTGGATGCTGCAGTGTCCCCAAGTGGCCTTCGGGAACAACTGCTTGAACGTGCGTTACCACTCCACTATGTCTCCCTGTCATGGCTTTTGCGCCATCAGTACAGATACCAACACATCTTGACCACCAAAGTCAATTTGATGTCACAAAGCTGTCCAGTACTTTAAAAATGTATCCTCACCTGTTATCCTGGTTTCCAGTGGTTTGCAGAAGAGGATGTCTTCCTTAATTGACCCCTCATAAACGTAACAGACATATACCAGAAGCTGTGCCAGGCCCGCCACGTCTGTTTCAAAACATCTCCTGCCATGTCACTGATGCGTCATGAAACAGTGTTGTTTGATGAAGGCATTGTCTGTATTGCTTTTTTGGCCTTTCCCCCAGCATTGTCCCAGCCATATCCACGCCAGCAGGAGGAATTAAGTCCTCCACAATAGTACGGGGCTTGCCTGTCCTAGCCACTCGGTAGCTCACCATATAAGACGCTTCTAGCCCCTTCTTATTAATGGTATCTGTTGCTTTTATACATGTCTTACTACTCTAAAGTCATCTTCACTCTCGCTCAAAAAACTCTTGTGGCTTATTTTTCAAATGGGCATGTTTTGTTTCTAAATATCTGCACAAGAGTGAAGGTTTCATCGAGTTGTAAGTACTTTTGCACATATAACACACTGTGGCTGAGGAAAGGCACTACTCCCAATATAAGTGAACCATAAATCAATGTAGTTCTCATCATATTTGCATCTCTTCGATGGTCCAACATCCCTGTCTGTTGTTTGGGAGGAATAGCTCTTCAGCTGCATCAGATTCACAACTGTCAGTGTCCATGCTAGCTGGGCTAACAACAGATGTAGAATTACTGATGCTAGCATTCGATGTGCTGGTTGAAGCAGAACAACTTGTGTCTTCAACATGTACAGGTGTAGTACTGCTGGTAGTAGAAGTACTACCAGTAGAGCTTGTATGTGTCTCTATGGATGTACTTGTGGAAGCAGAACAACTTGTGTCGTCAACATGTGCAGGTGTAGTACTGCTGGTAGTAGCAGTACTACCAGTAGAGCTGGTATGTGTCTCTATGGATGCGGGCCTTACTTTCTTTATCCATTTATCCATTTTAGAGCAAACAGAATGAACAGCAGCTACGGACCGTTAGTGGAATTCCCGCGAGAGAGTAACGGTTAATGTGATTGGATGTTCATTATTTGACTAGGCTACCTGTATTTGACATTGTGTTGTTATTTCACTGAACACTAGATGGTTTCATTTTATTTTTGGCCGTGAAACAAGGCTGCTCTGGCGAGCGAAAAACCTCACCAAAATGTATTGCCCCATAGAAAATACTGTTTGAAATTGTTTACAAAAATAAAAAAATTAAAAAATATGTAGTTTTTAAATGTGAATCGCATTTTTTTTGGTGTACCCCTGACGGCATATCCCGTGCGTACCCCAGTTTGGGAATACCTGTGCTTAGAGGAATGAGCACTGTGCTCAACAAGGTGGCTGCAAACACGTATAACAATGTTAAATATTAAGACACGACCACTGAAAATTACTAATCAGAACAACTTACTACTTACACTTGAAAAAGAAATGTAACACAGGTAAGTTGAAGGGACCCTAAATTGATATGTTTTCTTCAACAAATATCAATGTTCAAGAAACTTCAGCCATTATAGTTCAATAAACATAATGCAATTTAGTGTAAAAAAGTTCCCAAAACACAAAACATTTAAGTATTTACAACTTAAAAAATAATGGTGATGTCACTTTATTACTTTAGGTATTGAACACTGAAATACTATGAGTTGAGTTACTCAAATGGTTCTAGGCAACAGGTTTCTAAACAAACATTTTTTTTTTAGCAGAACTAATTACTTCAAATGACTTTTTACAGTGTATGCATGTTTATCTATATGCCCTTTGTTCAGATGCCTGTATATGTACAGTACATACTGTAGTTATTGTATGAGTATATGTAGGTTTCTGTATATTGAGAGTTGTGGCTATAGGATTTCATATATTGCCATCCCCCAACTGATCCCCTAATAATAGTAGTTTAAATTAGTCCTTTGGGCCCTTCTGTCAATCATATGACTCGGCCCCTGTAGTTAGGTACTGAAGACTACAAGGAGGGGAAAGATGGACGACTTTTCTACTTTTAACAGGTAATTTGACAATGTAAGAAGAGTCTCAATGGTAGGAACCAGGTACGAACACATTCTCACCTGAGGTTACCTGAGTTGCAGTGAAGTGGACAATGGTAGAATGAGGCAAACAGAAACGGGCTTAGCTTCATAACTGCTACTTTTGAATGTAACCACCTGCTGTATTGTCTAGTTGTAATGATGGCTCAACATCGATGCCATCTTCAATACTTATATGTCGCCAACATGCTCATCAAAACAATCATAACACTGTAGATGTATGGTGCAGATGGTGTGTGTGTGTGTGTGTGTGTGTGTGTGTGTGTGTGTGTGTGTGTGTGTGTGTGTGTGTGTGTGCGTGCGTGCGTGCGTGCGTGCGTGCGTGCGTGCGTGCGTGCGTGCGTGCGTGCGTGTGTGTGTGTGACAGATGGGGGTGAGTGAGTGGGCCAAGACATTGATCTGACCTTGGGTTGGACAGCTGAATGCCATTGAACTGAACTATGACATCATTGATTTGGATTTAGTATACAATATACTGAGTGTATTCAAAAAAACACTATAAAACAACAATAATTTGATCCCTCTATTTTTAGTAATGGGTAATGACACTGTAATGACATTATTATTATTATAAGTTCAATTATCTTTATTATTTGCTTATGATTATGATTATTGTTGTTATTATTATTATTATTATTATTACAATTATTATTAGTAGTATTATTATTATAGTTGTAATACATTACAAACAGGGACCCTATCGTGCATGTATGGACCTTTACTGTGAGCCTATTCCGGTCCCACGATTCTTAAAGACTCCAATTCGTCTCCCTAGCAGCAGGAGAAACCATGACTCCTTCAATTGGCCGGGAGTCAGAGGGAGGGCATATTGTCACTGACGTTAACAAGCGCGTTCACCTTTTACAATCAGAGCCCCGTTTAGCGCGAGCGCTCCCCGGGGCTATGCGATATTTACCGATGAATTATGTATCAGAGCTCGAGATGAAAGGCGACAGCACGAGCCATGAGCATAAGGGCTTCACGCTTCTGAGAGACATGGGAAACGAAATGTTAGAGATATTAGTTGTTTATTTAATCATTTAGGGTTCTCTTGAAAATATTATGAAGTCGAAAGACTTATCACTGTGGGCTATTTGATATTAATTTAAATAGCATTCCAAATTTCACTTAAATTTGAAAGCGTTTGAAAACTTCAATTTTGAGGCCTTTTTAGTTTCTATAGACCAAACACTTACAAAATAGGCTTGGTTCGGGGGCCTGACCTTTGGGCCATGTATTCTTATAGCAGATGGTCATAAGCAATAAGCACAAGATAAACGTCATAAGAACATTGCTTTTTAATATGAACCTTTCGAGGATTCCTTTTTTTAAACCACAATCAAATTGCAACATTTAAAGAGAATCCGTATAGGTGCATAAAAAGAAAGGAGAGAGAAATTACGAGGACACGGCTATTATTTTGCAGAAGATTTAGCACCTAAACTAGTGAGTAGGCTTCTACCAATGCAATAACAACTAGACATTGAAAAGAGCACTGGTAACAATTAGCTTGCTGGGTAATCAAATTCAGACGCTAATCCCAAAAACTCAACCTGTCCCCAAGGACAGAAATGGGAGAGGGAGGAGGGAGGGGGAGGCGTGTGTGAAGGAAACAAAAAGTAGCGGTTGTATTCACAGACAAGCTGGGTGAATTCGTTCTTGAAAAAGCATTTTGAAATATCCTAAAATATTTATTTTCTCTCGAAATTGAAAAAGCTCAAAATGACAGTAAGACATTAAAAATATATTTTGTCAGCCCCCCAAAAAAAAAAACCGTAATGCTATTGTCATATTTCTGCTGAAAATTGAAACATCTAGATATTTTTTCAGTAAAATAAAGTAGGATGAAGGATATTATTTCTGAGGGAATAGCAGCATGATGTGAGTAGCCTGTAGATGTGTGAGAAGGGGGTTGTTTGAGAGAGAGGGAGAGAGGGAGAGAGAGAGAGAGATGAGGGGGTGCTGCATGTGCCAGAGTTTTTAAATCTCTCTGAGAGGGTTACATTTACCAAACCGTGACAGTCAGGTCCCCAATAATTTATATTCCCAATCCCCTTCCTCACGGTGAGGCCTAGCTAGAACTTCACCACTTCTAAATCAGTACAGTCGACCAACAAACATTTATTCTCGTTTAGGCATAATGATTTTGCAAACATTATTTACAAAATAATCAAAACATGTTTGATATTTCGTGGTGGTGAAATATCGGCTAGCCTGTAATTTGAGCCTGTAAAACTGAGTTTAAATAAAATGGAGCAAAAACAACTAAACTTATTAAAGCACGAACGACCGAAGACGATACCTCGTGTAGTGCTCTTCACTCTAATATACCGTGGAGACATGGTTTATGTGTGTGAAACACTTATTGGCATAATTAATCGTTTGATTGCTCTTCGCGCGTCATGGTCACCTTTGCCACGAATCACAGCGCAGCGGTGTGCTCCGGGGGGACACGTCAATTGATCGCTCATCTAGGACGCGAGCTCTTTTCGGGAGACCTAGGTGATCTAATGACACTGATAGCATTGATATAAACTACATTCCCGTATATGATATGGGCTGCGGTGACGAAAGTCACAACAAATCCAAAACACATTTAATCAACCCATTCGCATTTCAATAGGCCTACGTCGCGTGGAAAGGTTCAACATAACTCCCTATCATTTTCCTCGCTTTATTCCATTGGCTGTCAAGGTTATTTAGCTAATCTTCCCCTGGATAAAATGAGCAACACTCGCTCACGTTTTCTGAAAACACGAAAACATCACGACGTTGTCATATAATTGGTTTAAACTTTCTATCTCTCATACTATTTCCTTCAAAGTTTAGAGACGGACGAATCATTAATACCAGGCAAGTGTCAAGTCTGCATAATAGGTTAGAAAGACTTTGATCAGTATTGCTCGGTGTAAGATGCATATTCTGCTTGCCAGAGTAACATTCTATACAGTTTCATCCATCCACAGAACCGCATTGGTTTATGTATTTTTTGTAATCCTTTCCTCTCTTGCATTCTTTAATTAAGGCAAATGTTGTGCTAACAGTGCTAGTAATTTCCAAGCATCTCTATCGTGTATTTACCTCCTTTTCAATAGCATCAAGTGCTCTTTGTGATGGAAATGCCTTTGCATGGAGCGATAATTGGGGAGGCGTGTTTGGAAGAAAAAAAATGAAGAAAAAAACGTTTTCCACCCCTCACCTCTCTGGCCATGCCGGCTGCACTGGAGGCTATAAAGCCACTAGCATAATTGGCTGTGGACGGAGCCAAACACATTCTGTAACCCTATATTCAACAAGAGGAGGAAATATGATGTTGATTGTGAATAATGTGCACTCTGTCTTGGTTTTATAGTTTGCTGCCTACGGACGTGAACTGTAGAAAGGTCTTGAATTTGCAGTTAAAACATCACAAAAAGTTGTCTGAACAGAATTTTCGAAATGAATTATAAAGATAACACATTTTTTCACTGTTTCAATAGACTATAGCCCTAAGGATTTAGCCGTTATTCATTAGGCTATATAGCCTACCTTAGCCTACTATTATTATTGTTATTATTATTGTTAGTATGCGACCTGTATCAGTTTGGGAAAGTGAGTGAGGGTTGGAGCAGGTTGTCTGACAGTCAGCTGGCTTAATAAACACAATGCCAGCCTTTGTTTTATTTTCGTGACGCAGAAAATTAATCAGCCCGAATGCGGAGCGCGCGGAGTCGCCGTTAGCGTCCTAATCAGGGCAGCGCGTGCCGTCCGGATTATCTCGTTAAATTCTTATAAAAAATAAAATAAAAAAACTTGTGTGCAATAATAATTAATTATTGGACAGGGTAATTATTATTGAACGGGTGTGGGGCAACCTGTAGACGGGGTCTGGGTAAAAGAAGTGACAGATTGAGCCCGGTGGCCGTTATATAGGTTATATACACATGAAGTATCCTAGGGTTGACTACGTGCACGAGAGGAGGGAACTCAAAGTTGTAACTTCGATTCTACAGATAGGTGCAGAATGATTGTAATGTAGGAAGGAGCCCATGGCCTACAACGAACATTTCCACGATCAACTTGAATGTAACAACTTTGATAACTGTAGTCTTTTGATTTGCCACACATTGTTATTGCCTATTCGTTTCATAAACAAACATTAAATGTATCCTTAGTTATTACGTTGTAATGCACTTCACCCTGTGATCTTGTGTTTGCATTTTTGTATTTTGTCGTTTTTTTATAGGCCAAAGTCAAAATAGAATTCCAATGGGGTAGCTGGTATCTCAGGGATTAACCGCGTCCGTCGAGCCGACTAGGTGGAAAATCTATCAATGTGCCCTTGAGCAAGGCACTTAACCCTAATTGCTCCTTTAGACGCTCTGGCTAAGAGCCTCTGTTAAATGACAACAACAAAAAATGAAATGTAGGCCTGTTTGGAATGTTGAATGAAAGTGCTTAAGATCAAGATGAAATGTAGGCCTTGTTCTATGAGTACTATCAATATGTATACATATTTTTCACCGTTAGGGACTATGATATATATATCCACATCACTTCAGGAGGATGCAGCGGGCAAAGGCATTGTTGCCTATCTGGAATGGCTAGATTGTTGGTTGGTTCCTATTCATTACAAACAAACTCACCTAATGATTGCTGTATTAACCCTTACATTGTAGGGTACATTAGGTATGGAATTCTATTTAGTAGCGTTTATGTAGAGAAAAATGTAATTTCGTGTAGAACCGTTTTAATGCCAAAAGAAATAGCTCTCTAAAAAGGAGACTCCACCGAATGAGAGAAATATGATCGGCTCTTAATTGCGGTGTATGTTTAGATTAAGATGAAGTAGTTTTTGCTAATCAACACTCTTCCATAGTCTCACCACCTAAATCTAATTATCGGGAGCTATTAATTACGTGGAAATCGCCCAGGGAGTGTCAATAATGTCAGATGGAATTACAATAATGGAAGAGTTCCCCCAAGTTTCTAGTTATTTTGCTAAATTGCCGTTCACATTTTAATTTTCACCACAAGAGATTTAACAGTTTTAGCAGACAAAAGGCCGTATGGATAGAATTAAAGATGCCGTGCTAGTTTCAATGCCTGAAAATGGAGAGATCTGGGTGTACAGAATTATCTCTTTTGTTTGTCGCCAAAGGCTATTTTGTTATCAGCATTATTTATCTGGTCAACAGCAGGCTTTGTCTTTGCAAATGGCCCCCAATCATGCCGTCTATTCTGGAGACAATTGGCTGATGCTAACATGTGGGTACTATGCTAATAGGCGCCTTGCCTTGTTTGGCCCAATGTGTGTGCGCATTTTAACGAGAATGTTTTGTTCTCCGAGAAGGCATGATGAAATTATTGGATGTTTTGGGTAGTGGTGTGTGTGTGTGTGTGTAAGAAAGAGAGAGAGAGAGAGAGAGAGAGAGAGAGAGAGAGAGAGAGAGAGAGAGAGAGAGGGTAGTACGTTTGTCAGACAGACAGAGCATCCTCAGTCCACAAGGACAGCTGGGGGTCTCCGGTCTGCTTTAAGAGCGCTGGGCGCACAGGGCGACGCTCATTTTTTAAATTCACCTCGTTGTGTAAAGAGTGTGTAACGACTCCAGCGAAAAACCAAGGACTTATCGTCTAACCAAAACAACCTTCTCTCTTTCCTGTCGTGCTCTGTTCAGGTATTGGACAGAATAATTGAGAAGAATCCAACACTTGAGGACTCAACTAAACGGGTATTTTTCTAGAACTTTCTGTTTTCAAAATTCTCTCCAACTTTGCCCTTCGATCGGAGGCTAGAATGATGTCTTATCTGAAGCAGCCACCTTATACAGTCAACGGCCTGAGTTTGTCTGCCTCCGGGATGGACCTACTCCATCCGTCTGTCGGCTATCCAGGTGAGGACATGGAATACTTCACATCTCTTACAAATAACCATTAAATAGTCAAATAACGTAAAATGGCTTATTGCATAGCTTGTCTTTGTGAAATGTCTTGTCTATTTCGAAATGATGATCGATACGCTAAAGCAGGCTAAATAAAATAAACCAATGTATAGTTAGATTTTTTTAAATCATTGGCCTTAAATCAATCATTTCGACTGGCTTTATAAACATTATAATTTTGCTTAGACCTATAGTGAATGATCTAAACTATCAGGGGATCATAACTAATTTTCTGATGGTCTTTGTGGGTGTAAATGTAAATTATTACCAGCAATGGTCCTAAACTAACAAGAGTCATGTAAAACTATTGTAAAACTTATGCAAATTGGGTCTGATCAACGGACAAATATTCCCTGTCTGAAATTTCCTCTAAAGCCATAACATGTTTGTATTTGTAGTCTTATAATGAATGTTTACTCTTCCTCATACAGCCACCCCTCGTAAACAGAGGCGCGAGAGGACGACCTTTACGCGTGCTCAGCTGGACATTCTGGAGAACTTGTTCGCCAAGACGCGCTACCCAGACATCTTCATGCGCGAGGAAGTGGCCCTGAAGATCAACCTACCCGAGTCTCGTGTTCAGGTAAGTTCCTGGGCCTTTGCGTAAAAACACGCGTCCATCCAGATTCTGAGAGAAGGCCACTCACACAGCTCATTAATTTGGGCTTGAGAAGTCAAGCACCCAGACGCCACTTCAGAGAGTGAGTGTCTTCTCCACTCTATTCCTTTGATGGAGTGTTCATCTCCCAGTGAATAGTCCTACCAGTGTTTTCTTTTGCATCCACTGTATAGATGACTGTATTGCAATAAAACATGAAGGAAACGCTATAACACATTGTTTTATTTTTATATTTATCCTTCTTTCAGGTATGGTTTAAAAACCGAAGGGCGAAGTGTCGCCAGCAGGCACAGCAGTCACAGAGCGGCGCGCAGAGCAAGACCAGACCCGTCAAGAAGAAAAGTTCCCCCATCAGAGAAGCCAGCTCAGAGAGCGGTGCCAGCGGACAGTTCACACCGCCCCCCAGCACCTCAATCCCGGCCGTGAGCAGCAGCAGTGCACCCGTGTCCATCTGGAGCCCGGCCTCCATCTCTCCTCTCTCTGACCCACTCTCTACCTCCTCCTCCTCTTGTATGCAACGGTCGTACCCGATGACCTACACCCAGGCGTCCGGATACAGCCAGGGCTACACCGGATCCTCATCGTATTTCAGCGGGATGGACTGCGGGTCTTACTTGGCGCCTATGCACCACCAGCTCTCCACCGCGGGCTCCACAATGAGCCCCATGGGCAGCAATGGGGTATCCAGCCACCTGAGCCCGGCTTCTTCCCTCGCCACGCAGGGTTATGGGGCAGCGGGACTGGGCTTCAGCGGTCCCACAGACTGCCTGGATTACAAAGACCAGGCCGCGGCCTGGAAACTCAACTTCAACGCGGATTGTTTGGATTACAAAGACCAGTCGTCTTGGAAATTTCAGGTGTTGTGAGAAGAATGAGTGAATTACATTATCTTTTCACAATGTGGTGAAATAAAGGCCAGTCAATCCGGTGGGCCCAGGTTGGCAGTGAATGAGTCGCCGAAAGGGAACGTTTTCCAACGACTGGGCCTTAGTGTCTGTCAAACTATTACCCCAGCAGCAGCAGTGGGAGAGGAGGGGAGCTGCCGCTCTGTCTGTCTGTCTGTCTGACTGCGTCACACCTGTTGGGTTAATTTATTGAAAATTCAGAGTGAACTCTGTTTAACTTTGATCAAGGACATGGAACAAAATTGTTACCCAAGAAGAAAATGATCAAGAGAAGTTCCAAACCTCGGTTAAGCGCGTGGAATTGGTCAGCTTTCCATAAGCTTCTTACGACTCCCCGACCCTCTCCTCTTGGTTGGCAAGCTAAAGGGGCCCTTTGATCAAAGCATTGTGCGTGCGTGCGTGCGTATGTGTGTGTGTACCCGCACATCTCTGTGCGCGCGCCTTTGAGGCGAACCTGGATGCACTATTTAATTTATGAAAAATGCTTATAAGACTAGTTCCAAGAGACAATCAACCAGTATTCGTGTGCTCATAAATGTCCCACTACGTGTTTTTCATCTTCTCTATCATTGTTAGCTTTTTGAGACTGTGATTCCTTGTATGCAATTCTGAGTTTCCCATCTGCGATCACCCAGCTGTGAATGGATAACAAAAAAAAAAATGTCCAAGTGTTTCAAATGATAAGTTATTATGATGAAATATTAGTTGAAATAGGGAGTTCTCAAACAGTGTGAGTGGCGGAGTCAATGAACAGCAACGTTGCCTGAAACATCAGTGTCCGTCTATGACCAAATACAGCTCAAGGTTGTTATGCCAAACTGCCAAGCACACAAATAAAGACCGTTTGAACTGATCCCGTGTCGCCTGTTTAACTTCATCAAAACATGTACATTTTTTAAGCCTCGATGTTGTTACTTTTTCTGTCAACGCAACATTCGAGTTTCAGTGAAAATTATTCATATTACATAAAACATGATGCATATTTCAACAATGTTATTTTAAATCAAACCAAGCAAATTTTCGGAGCACACAGACACACACACACACACAATTTAAAGTGTCAGTAGCAGGAATGTGCAGTATGGGAAAACTATGCTAATCCCGTTTTCCGGGAGGATAATCCAACATTTCACTGACGGGCCTTGTTTGGTTCAGAGGGCAGCTAACCACTGTCCAGTTCACATGAAGCGGCTTTCCAAGAAGCCCCTAATCACTAACCAACATTCACAGTCCCACTAAATTGTCTGCTAAAAAAAGGACTACGTTTTTAAAAGCTTTGCAAAAATCCCGCCTTGGATGTCAGCAAAATTTTTCCCATCTGAAAATAGGCCTTATGTGTTTGTCAGAATTGTAACTATTACATTCACCAGATATAGAAATAATCACAATGCAGTATAAAAACACTTCGGGCTTTTAGGCCTACATTTCATATAAAACACGTCCTGTTAAAATCAAACAGACGGGCATTTTGTTATTGGTTATAAAAACGAAAGGAAAGTGTCCGCTTGGCTAAGGTCTTTCAGAAGGGAGAAAACAAACTCAGTATAAACCATACATTCTGGAGTTGTATGACCCATGTCAATGTCACTCTATGCTGTTGCTGGTTTGAACGGTTTTGTTGTCAGTTTGAACTTGAATTAGCACCAATCGACAGGGGCAATTCTATTTTCCACGAGGTTAGAAAGGCCTAATTGGTGGCGTTAGCGGCTTGAGAAAAAACAAGATATGAGAGAAATATGAGAACATATTTATTTTTTTAGAAAAGGGAAATTCACCTTTTACATTATTTTTGTGGATAACTATAAAATCCCAATGTAGGACTACAACGGGGACCAATGTGTTATTGGTCTAAATCCACAAATGGACAGAAGAAAAAACAAATTCGTCTATAATCATAGCATGCATTGGTCAGTAAAAAGACAACACCAACAAAGGAATCGATTTTACAGCATTATTTCTGCATGAACACGATATGATGATAGATCAATATATTGTATAATTTTACAAAATGAGTATATTCCTATCAAACGGGAAAAACTTATTTAAATGCATTTCAATTCAATCTAAAACATCAGATGTGCCTCACATCCAGGACATATGTGCTTGTGCGTTTACACAGGTAGCCCAATTCTGATCTTTTGCCCAATTATTGGAAAAAGAGCTAGGAAATTCTTCAGAATTGGGATGCTTGTGCTGTCATGACTTGTTGAAGCCAATTAGCTACTTGTTGAAAGCAGGAGAGACAATGCAGTCAACATCAATCAATAGCAGTAGGCCTAATCAATGGCCCAAGTCTGTTGATCAAATTGTCTGCACTGCGTCTAGAAAATTCCATACTAGTTTAGCATTGTAGAAGGTGTCAGGGTGGCAGGTGGATTGTGTGTGGAAATTGGTCATTTGAGAAATATCCCAAAATGATATTGTCCGGTGCTGCTGAGATTATTAAATGTTAGGCTAACACCTATTTCTGAGTCAATCATCAGGAAATGTAGGCTATCCAAACGATTTGAAAAAATGTATCGTGCAGCAAGTTAGAATTTCAACTGAATGTTGAACTTTGGTGAGACTACTGGCAAGATTAGTAGACAGCAGAATGAACAGCTTTGATTATGAAAAAAATATCAAACTAATTGTCAATGCTATAATTCATAATTCAAATTATTGTAGAACTATTCTAATGAATGACCCATCTTTTTTTTGTCGTCATGTTACTACACCACATGTTTTTGCAGCAATCAATTTGGCTAGGCTTACTATATCCGAAAAATATTAAAAACCATCTGTCAACAATGAAACAATACATCTCAGAAATGACATCGGATTTATTTGATGTTTTAAAACCGTGTAGCTAAGCTAGCAAGTCACTTCCTTTGACCAGGCCAGGATCCCAGGACGAGGGACCTATAATTCCGGCAACATGCCATTCCTAGGCTTTTGGTTTTAATTAAGCTCCACGCGGCATGAATGGACATATGGGTCCGGCAGACGCTTCATTAATCCCCTCATCGCATTTGTGGATGGCAATAAAGAGCCTCGCACTCAGTTTTAAAACCCTGCCTTGGCCCCTGCTGCGGAGTGAGGACCTGGCCCTCATTTCCCAGAGCCTTCGTACCGTTAATATAATTGTTAGAACCATATTACAATGCATCTTTAGTAGCCGATCTGTTTCCCCAGAGCCTTTTCACTCACGTTGATCTTAAAAAAACTTTCGCACACCTGAGAGATGCACAGCCAAATTGCATTGTTAGATGTTTCGCCCTTCCGCGTCACTTTATTCACAATGATGTCTGCTAAACATAGCCTAAACATTTTGATTCTAGGTATGTCTGACCGCAGATATCAGAACGAAGTTGACTACAAATACAAAGTTGCGATTTGCAATTGTTACAAATAACTTTAAGATAAAACGATGCTTCAGATTAAAACCGAGATGACTACATTAAAGATAAATAGGCTATAAGTGTACAAAACTTTAGGAACACCTGCTCTTTTCGTGACAGACTGACCAGGTGAATCCGGATGAAAGCAGGTCAGGCAAGAGTTCATAAACCAGGTCAGAGACCAAACAGTACCAGACACTAGGCAGTCTCAAGGTCAGGCCAGGCAGGGGTCAGAAACAGATCTGAGTCCAAAAACAGTACAAGGGGATAGGCAGGCTGGTATGCAGAACAGGTAGAGTGGTCAGGCAGGCGGGTTCAGAGTCAGGTCACGCAAGGATCGAAACCAGGAGGACTAGAAACAAACAGCAACTGGGGAAAGAAATAGGAGCAAGGAAAACCACTGGTTGATTTGGCAAACAAGACGAACTGTCACAGAGAGACACAAAACACAAGGATATATACACTGGGATAATAAGCGACACCTGGAGGGGGTGGAGACAATCACAAGGACAGGTGAACCAGATCAGGGTGTGACACTATGATCCCTTATTACATCCACTTCAATCAGTGTAGATGAAGTGGGGGCAACCTGGTCTTGGAGCATTTTATATTATTCTGTAGGCTATGTAAATCCGAGACACTCCATTTAGTATGATATCATATGTTTCATATGGTATGTATTCATTTGTGAATGTCCATCACCCATTTTGTATGATATGTTACAAATTACAATTTGTATTATATTTTAGATATTTGCAAAACACATTATAGCATGGTGACTAAGGTTAGCTAGTGAGGTTAAAGGGATAAGGTTAGGGTCAGCTAACATGCTAAGTAGTTGAAATGTTGCTAATTAGCGATGAGATTCGAACTCGCAGCCTTTGGGTAGCTAGACGTTCGCCTTATACGCCAACCCATCCACCCTCCTTTAGTTTTTGCACTAAGTAACCATACCAAACGTAACATGTTACATTGAACAAAAATATAGGATATATATATATAGGAGCTAAAATAAAACAATCATACACACAAAAAGATTTGACAAATTTGGTCCACATGTTTTTACATTCCTGCTACTGAGCATTTTTCCTTGGCCAAGATAATCCATCCACCTGACAGGTGTGGCATATCAAGAAGCTGATTAAACAGCATGATCATTACACAGGTACACCTTGTGCTGGGGACAATAAAAGGCCACTAGAATGTGCAGTTGTGTCTCTCACAACAATGCCTCAGATGTCTTACATTGCATGCAGGAATGTCCTTCAGAGCTGTTGCCAGATAATTTGATGTCATTTTTTCTACCATAAACAGCCTCCCAACGTCGCCAGCCCAAGACCTCCACATCTGGTTTCTTCCCCTGTGGGATCGTCTGAGGGGGTGGTGGGAGGGGGAGGAGTATCTCTGTCCTTATTTCATGGGAACATACTGAAGCAAAAATGACAGACAGTAGCCTAGTGACAAAACAAAACACAATATGATTGAAATATACAGTACCAGTCAAAAGTTGTGACACCTCATTCCAGGGCTTTTCCTACATTTTCACATTGTTGAATAATAGTGAAGACATCAAAACTATTAATTAACACATGGAATCCTGTAGTAACCAAAAAAAGTGTTAAATCAAAATATATATTGTATATTTGGGTTTCTTCAAAGTAGCCACCACAGTGTGGCAGGCTGGCTCGAGGTTTGGTCAGGCAGGCAGGTACAGAGTCCAGAAATAGGCAAGGGTCAAAACTGGGAAGATTAGCAAGAGAAGAGAATAGAATAGAATAGAATAGGAAAAAGAGGGCGCAAGGGGAAAACCACGCTGGTTGACTTGAACGGACAAGACGAACTGGCACAGAGAGACAGGAAACACAGGGATAAATACACCGGGGATAATAAGCGACACCTGGAGGTGGTGGAGACAATCACAAGGACAGGTGAAACAGATCAGGGAGTGACAGATTCTGTCAGTAGCAACACATGGTCTAACCAACGACGCACTTAGCTAACTTCTCTCTATGTGCTTGTTTGGGAAACACTCGTAAATAACGATGCAACTGGTACCATCATCGTAATGCTTAAATCACACCTCAACTGGGAAACGAGGCCCAACTCTCTTGGCTGGACTAACGGCCCTCGAGAAGCAAAATAGGGCTTCCCCTCAGCGACATCAGGCAGACAGGCACTTAGCCGCGCGTCCAGGGAATTTTACAAGCATTGCAATAAAATAAAATAGGCTATGTTAGGAAGCTTTGTCAACACTTTTATGGGTTTTGTGAATTTGAGCATCTTTTCATGGTTTGACAATAAAAATGTGAAAAAAATCTCAAAGGTGTTATATTTTTCTATTTTCTGCTGCAGTGATATTCATCCATGCAGTGAAAAAGACTACTGTGGTTTAGGAATATTCTGACATCTGATATCGGAATTGGGAAAAGTATTAGCCTAGTTTCTCCCATGTGAGCTATCAATATTAAATCAATCATTGATAATCAATGATATCATCAGTATTTAGTTTGTATAGCCCCCCCCATAAACCATAATATTGTAACATTCTTTTTAATTAGAAAATCTACCAGTTCCCATTCATGCAGCAAACGCAGGTGTCTACAATAACACTGTTAAAACATGTATACAAGTGTTGTTTTATATAGAATAGAACCTCTTTAAAAAATAAATGAACAACCTTGTTGTTTGTGAGAACTAAACTAAAGACTATTGTTTATGTTGTCCTACAATAGGGATACAGGCAGTGACAGCATCACATCAACATACACCATTCATCTACATCAACAAACATGGAATCTAATTTGACTTCATTAAACAATAGTGTCTCTGTGTTGTATATGGGACGTACTATTTGACGGTTGGGGAATATGGTAAATGGTTAATAACCATGATACAGGCAACACACACACACACACACACACATACACACACACAGAGAAAGACAGACAGACAGACAGACAGACAGACAGACAGACAGACAGACAGACAGACAGACAGACAGACAGACAGACACTTATGCGATTCAATGCCTATTTTAATGTGACAGAATGTGACGTGATGCTTTAATAAGACAAAGTGCAAAATAGGGAACATTAGGAGAAAAACAGCGACTGCACAAAACAGTGAAAAATGAATGATTGGTTAGGTTGGTTGTAATTAATTGTGAAGGAAATGCCTTTTACATTACACATTCATTGATGAAATATAATATGTGTGACATAACAAGGTACTATACATTATCTGTAGTATAAGAGACTGATCAATTGTCATATTTGAGTGTGACATGACTGAAACTACAATTCCATGGCCCCATAACAAAGTTCAACCAACAGGTAGGATAGGCTATACACACAAAACCCACTCATAGTTTGGTTTGATTGGCACTACAGGGGAGTTCCCCAGTCACGTTTTCTCCCCTTGACTGTGACTTGGTGCTGTAAATGGAATATTGCTGCATATTCTGTAAGGGTCCGAGAGTTCCAAAATGCACTTCCTCAGTGTAGTTCAAAATGATAGCAGTGTACCTTCTGTTGGTGCTATTTCAGGCAACCTAGAGCCAACCATACTCAGGGGTGGTCCAAGGATTCATGTGTGACCATTCACATGTCATACTTATGCTAGGTATAAAAAATGAAAACAATCTTTTATGTCAAACTGATGCTTGTTTTTTCAATAAACCTTTGTGTTTGTGTGTGGTGGTTTTGGTGACACTTTTTACATGAGAGAAGGAATATTCTAACCTTAGTGAATAGATTTTCTTGGAAATATAATAAAATATACTCAAGAATGGCATGCCTTTCTCTCAATTCTTAGAAAACGTTATGGTAATCTGTACATAAATCTCCCCAATAACAATTAACTTTATATAAGTAAATAGTGTGTAAGTGTAGATAACTATGACTGTAAATTGAATGGACTTTTTAGTTGTTTGAATTAGGTTTAGTTGTTTAGAATTAGGTTTGCATGGCTTTTTTAACCATATTGATGGGGTTACAAATGTCAGCCAAATATATCAACATTGTCTTCTTTATTCCAGAGAGAAAAAACCTCACAAAGCTGAAAGCTGATTAACAGGTTTTTAATATTCTGACATATGTAAAAATAAAAAATAAATAAATGTTAAAAGACATTTGAGTATCAGGGCTTTCTGCATGTTAATGCCTAGTTATTTTTTCAAATGCAGCGTCCATTTAGCTTGGAGACCTTTCAACGTGGATTATACAGACAGACTGCAGTACAGCTAGCCAACAAAACACCCCGGTCTTTATACCAACGACACCATTAGTATTAAAAAAAATCTCAAATCTCCTTAAGAGCAACATGGAGATGCATTAATAACAGATTACATGCATCTAATGGCACAATTTGCAAGCCTTCATAAGCTTTTTGTGAGGCTAAAAGCATTTGGAATGGAATTTGAAATGGCTGGTAGACTGGTGGTGTGTTGTCAGGCACAATGTCCCTAGAAGGGTGGAACATCTCTCTATGGTGACTGGGACATGTGATGGAACCTCTTTGGCCCACCGGTCAGGTGTTTGAGTGTGACGATGTCACTTATAATACAACAGGATGTCACCTGACTCAGTTGAGAGTGGGCTGTGTCTCAAATGGCATCATATTCTCTTTAGGGCCCTGGTTAAAAGTAGCTCACTATATCAGGAATAGGTTGCCATTTGGGACGCAATCAGAGAGAAAGAGACAGCAAGAGATGGAAAAATTGAGCGAGTCGCAAACAGTTTATTTGTTCACGCAGCAGTTTCTTTGTTCACACAACTACAATGAGTACTAAGAGACAGAGAGAAGACAGAAGTCAGGAGGCCCTTGACTCTGACTAGTGTTTGTATCATTATGGGTACACTGTAAAAGGGTTGCAGAGAATTTTACAGTAACTTACTGCCTCAGTGGCAAGTGAAATTTTGTATTTCATATTACAGTATACCTATTGTAATATAAATACTGTATCAAGGCAAGTACTGTGTAATGACAAAAAGTACAATACCGTAAAACTGACTGTATTATACAAAAAAAAAAAAAAAGTAAACGCTACCATAATCTGAATTAAATTAATTTAGGAGAGGGGTTTGTATTTCACAGTATTTTACCGTAATTACAAGGGATTGGTGCAAGCAGGTTGGCTGCTAAGTAAAGTATTTCCACAGTAGAGCATATTAATGAATATTTGGTGTTTTAAATCACTTGTACTTACATTTACATTTAAGTCATTTAGCAGACGCTCTTATCCAGAGCGACTTACTTCTAGAGGCCTTAACAGAATCCTTGATAAATACTCAAATTTAATACATAACAGCAGTCAGGTTTCAGAGCAGGTCATAGCACCATTTTGGCTACTTCTTTGCTTTTAAATTATGTTCTTAATTGTTTGGATAAGAAGAAACACAGTCCGGACCTTTTGTTTGACCTGTCTAAAGCATTCTACACTGTGGATCACTAATTTCTTATGAAGAGGCTTTCATCATTTTGTCTAACCAGCTACACGCTGGTTAGACAATTATTTAAAGGACAGAACACAGTGTGCATTTACTGATGGTGTTAAATCAGGTTTTCTGGACATAACAATGGGTGTCCCACAGGGATCGATTCTTGGTCATTTTTTTTCACTATTTACATGAACAATATTGGTTTATCTGTACAAAAAATATATACTTTTACCTCTATGCAGATGACACTTTGGTATATGCTATTGTCCCACAGCTGACCAGGCTCTGTCAGAGCTTCAATCTGCCTTTATTGCCCAGCAGAAAGCCTTTGTTGAACTTGAATTTGTACTTAATACTGCAGGTACAACCAAGTACATGTTATTTTCCAAATCACATAAATATGAATCTGATGATTTATGCATACATGCTATGGATGGTGCCCTCATTGATCGTGTCCCCGCTTATAAATATCTGGGCATCGGGCTTGACGAAAAGCTATCTTTCATAAAGCATGTTGATGAGTTAGTTAAGAAATTAAGAATTGAAATAGGCTTCTTCTATAGGAACGAGTCCTATCTTTCATTAAATAGCAGAAAACAAATGATTCAGTCAACATTCATTCTGGTTATAGACTATGGCCATATTGTCGATATGAATGCAAACCCGGCTAAACCCTCCCCTAACCCGGACGACGCTGGGCCAATTGTGTGCCGCCCTATGGGACTCGCGATCACGGCCGGTTGTGATACAGCCCGGGATCGAACCAGGGCCTGTAGTGACGCCTCTAGCACTGAGATGCAGTGCCTTAGACCACTGCACAACTCGGGAGAGTCCATTGTGCTTTATTATGGGTGATAGGTTCATTACACATCATTTCATTCTGTATCACAATGTGGGCTGGTCCTCTTTGAAGTCTTGTAGATCGTTGCATTTTTCCCCGCCCACAACATTTTTCCACAACGCACCATCATTTACAGTATGCCGCAGTAAAATGTTTCAGAGTATTTTACTGTTGATAATTATAGTTTTCCGTTACTGTGTAGATGCCATTTAGATCAGTGTCTAAGGGCCAAAAACTATGTTTTAATCATTCTCCAGAGTGAAGGTTAGTGGTCAGGTGGCCACCCCAGCTGTCAGCTACCTCCTGGCGTCCTAGCTAACTACTGTAAGACTGAATCAGACAGCGCAGGGACTTGGAGGCTCATCCACCTCAGTACTGTAATGTCCCCCATCCACTAGATATGGTCCAATCAACCTTACATAGCATCCCTCTCTGTACTGGACAACTGGGACCATCTCACCCTGAGTCCACAAAGAGACACAAAGGGACATCTCATTCCAAACGTAACTGGTCACAATGATGACCTGTAGACCATCTCTCAGCTCGCATCAATGATTCTAAGTGTTTTAACACTCTACCAGAACACTATAGCTTTCATCAGTCAAGGCCACCTGACCAGTCTGGCCACCTGCTCGTGGATTAGGGAGCATGTGGATTACACGCGCCACAATGGAGATACACTAACACAAATACACCCCACACCACCCGCACAACAAAGGACACACAGCACCGCCTGTCAACATAACCCCACAACAACTATAGCTTTGAGCATTGTCATTAGTTTTAAATAAGGAGACAATTCACTGGTCTATTGTATTGAACTGGAGAGAAGATTCTTGAGCACATAAGTACAACAATAGCATATACTGCCAACGTTTGACATTAGATACTGTGGGGGAGAGTGGGGTAAGTTGAGCAGAATGGATAGTTGACAAATATTTAGGAAGAGGTCATCATTTCATGGACCTTGTGAAGGAAGAAACCACATGGAGGAAGTGGTAACAAGTTCACCAAGGTGTTTGTTAGTGGTTTCATGATGCTTGCATCTAAAACAAAGTAGATCATTTTAAGATGGTTCTATGCATCAGTTGGGGTCTCTGTATGAGGTCCTAATATGTTTATCCTTGTTGCTGTGTGGGCTGATAGTAAAAATGTTTGCCTTGAGCAAATGGCCATTTGGTAAATTGAGCCAATCGTTGAGCCATGCAAATGTTTTCTTCCCAGGTGTAATGCAAGGCATTATCTCTGGGATATGTGGTAACAACAGAGCCTGGCCTATGTTGACAGTGTTAAAAAAAAGTACAAAGTGTTTGTTAGGTGTTAAGCCTGTGTTAAAAGATGCTTGAAGGTAGACCGCGATATGACGTACGTACAGAAAGTAAACAGCACAGTGCGTCAACCTTCGCAACAACTAAGAGTGTTGAAGCGTGAGGCCCAACTTCTCTGCTGTTTTGGTGCCCTGGCTACCACACTGTGAACAGCGTAAAGTGAACCTGTGCACATGCGCCGATACTGTGTGTGACCTGTGTGAGAGACAAAGTCGTTACATCTCACTCGTCGCAATATCTGCGGTGTTGCTCGTGGCAACGTCGTTTTGCTGAGTCTACCATGAAAATGATTAAAATACAAAAAAGTGATTGTGATTGTGTTGAATTGTGTTTGGGAAATAAAGATAGACATGGTTTTAAGGGTAGTGGTAATATTTAATTGACTACGTTTGGGAAATAAAGATAGACATGGTTTTAAGGGTAGTGGTAATATTTAATTGACTACAGACATTTGTAGTCGGCATAACTTACCCTGTCCCGCGGCTCAACGTAGCCCATACCCAGGGTAAGTTGTGCCAAGAGACCACTTTTTTTGGACAAGCTACGCTTTCAAATCTGTAACGTTCATATGAATTCTGATTATTTCCACAGCAACCTGAAATATATGTACATACCGTGTTAGAAAGAATGCTATATTTCCCTTGACAGAGTGATGCTGAATGTAGAAACAATTGCCCAACGTACCACTCTCCCCTGTGCTAGTGTTGACCCAATGTATTTGTGTGAGGATAGCACTTGTGGATTGTATTCAATAGCATGACGTTGTTTACAGTTCGTAGTCACCATGTGAGATGTGGCTAACGTGAGTGCGTATGTTCTGTTTTTTATTGTGTTGTGTGTTTTTGTGTTTGTGTAATCCCGTGTTTGCACTTGCGTCATGTTTTGAACCTATACGATCTGGTATATTATCTGCGAGAGAATGGGTTTGTGGGAGTGTGTTTGTATTTCAACGGGCATGTTTTGCCGCGCGGGGAGGGAGGAGAGGACTTACTCGGACCCACTACAACTCCGCTGCCTCCACTAGTTTAACCAACAACAACACACTGTGACATCATCATCCTGGAACCAACAGGCTAGTGGGACCCAGGAGAAGAGGGTCAAGTGAAGAAATAAACTCAACAACAATAATAGAAAAAGACAACAGCAACCACACAATAAGCAGCAATGACAAGTGATTTGAACGACACCTTTGATCAGCCATGTGCAGTGTGTGTCGATCCTACAGAGCACTTGTTATGGACAATGAGTAGGCCGAGCTAGCCTACTGTGATGTCGTGTCCCTCATGCGCCACTATCATGTAATGGCAAGGGTCATCCTAACCTCATCCCATGCCCACCCAGGATGTCCTCCATGGGCCCTCTCTGTGGCGATGAGAGGTCTAGAGACCAGAGATGACAAGAAAGCAGTGATGCATGTGGCTCTTCACTCAGTAGACAGATATTTATTTATATATATGTATAAAATAAAATAAAAGTGTTTTATGCAAGAATAAGCATTGGTCTGAAGCCCCCCAAAAAAATAACATTCACATGAGCACCACAATGCCTATTCCACCTATGCTCTACCAATGTTTCCATCACACAGCTTTGACCGACTACAGAAGCTATGTTGGTATGGTACTTCACACTGTGTAGTTAGGTTGCTTAGGATTCAAATACTTTCAAACAGCCTCGTTCATACTCTTGGAGGAGGTGCTTCCACGATAATGTGATTTGTTGCACATACAAGGTAAAGTATTGGATTCTTCACGCACCACAGTAAGACATAATGCCATTACGCTACCTTCTCAAGCTTTTTTTATTATTAAATGAAAGCAAGCTTTGTTTTTCTACTTAAGAGAACATCAGGCCTGAGCTGTTTTGTCTTGTAGTAATGTGGCACATGCCTGTATTTACTGCAGCCTTTAGTTTAGCACATCAGTAGGTGCCCAACATAACAACGGGTGGTGGTGTGTTGCACACAGTCGCTCAGATAGAGCATGTCTGCATTACTGATTGCTGGAACTGTTAGCTTCCCCGTGTGATATTCAATTCAACTCAGAACCTTTTGTGTTTCAAACAGGGTCCTGTTTTATCAATTGCTGTGCGGATCAATGGACAGTTCATTACCTCTGTCAAAATAATGTGTAGCTTAAAGTAATGTTTGTACTTGTATTTATTTTTTGCAATAAAGATGGTGACGCAACAATAATACACATTTACAGTAGACCTAATATCTAAAAAATACATACTGCCAAATTACGTTAAGGACACCACCTTAATATTAAGTAACAAGGTGTTGAAAGCGTTCCCACAGTGTCAAGTTGACTGGATATCCTTTGGGTGGTGGACCTTTCTTGGTACACACTGGAAACTGTTTAACGTGAAAAACCCACCAGCATTGCAGTTCTTGACACAAACCAGTGCGCCTGGCACCTACAACCATACCCCGTTCAAAGGCACTTAAATATTTGTCTTGCCGATTCACCCTCTTGCCCTATCCATGTCTGTTGTTTCATGGCTAACATATCCTTCTTTGCCCTGTCTCCTCCCCTTCATCTGCACTGATTGAAGTGAATTTAACAAGTGACATCAATAAGGGATCATAGCTTTCACCTGGTTTAACTCAGTCAGTCTATGTCATGGAAAGAGCAGGTGTCCTTAATGTTTTGTACAATCAATATATATATATATCATTTGAATAGCAGGACACTGTAAAGTCCATTATCCCTCTGAAAAGTATGAATTTGTCACACCCTGATTGGTTTCACCTGTCTTGTGATTGTCTCCACCCCCCCAGGTGTCGCTTATTATCCCAGGTGTCATGTATTATTTTCAAGTCAACCAGCGGTTTTCCCCGTACGCCTGCTTCTATTCTCTTTTGCTAGTCCTCCTGGTTTTTGACCCTTGCCTGTTTTCTGGACTCCATACCTGCCTTCCTGACCTTGAACCTGCCTGCCACTCTGTACCTCCTGGACTCTGAACTGGTTTTGACCTTTTGCCTGTCCACGACCATTCTCTTGCCCACCCCTTTTGGATTGTTTAATAAATATCAAGACTCAAACTATCTGCATCTGGGTCTTGCCTTGTGCCCTTATAGAATTAGGCTGTTTGAGAAGGTTTGAATCCTAAACAATCTGCCTACACATACTTTGAAGAACAATACCAACATAGCTACTGTAGTAGGTCAAAGCTGTGTACTGGAAAACCTTGGTAGAGCATGGGTGGAATAGGCATTGTGGTGCTCATGTGAATGTCCTTTATTTTTCAGCTTCAGACCAATGCCTATTCTCACTTAACTGTTTTTAGTTTTAAATATCCATGGGTTTTACGCCGGACGGTGATTATGCCATATTATTTTACCGCAAAAGTAAACTTGATAAATGGCAATTGAAATAATGTAGTTAGTATTTATTTAATATTAACAGCTGATTTTTTTTTTCCAGAGGGAAATGAAAAACCAGAAACCCATTTTAAGTCAATATAGAGGAAACTGGAAATGTTTTCCCTGATCTCTCAAGACAATCGAGCAAGCTCCTGGAAAATACACACAATCGTGTACGCATGAACTATTTACATGAAAATGTACCTTATAGTCTACTGAAGAAAGGCCTAGTACTACATTACCTGTAAACAAATGTGAGTTATCACTAACTATAACATTTACAACCAAATGTGCATTCATCGGATACAGTCAACTTTGTAAATACTATTCAGGGTTGGCCACGATATCTTTTGACAAGCTATAGGTTTAAGCTGGCTTTTGTGTTCAAGCCCCAGTTCTACCACACCGGATTCTACTATTCATGGTCTCGGTGAACAGCTGAGTTGTAGAATCCGGTGTGGCAGCACTGGGATTGAACAGAGAAGCCTGCATGACGCAGTGGATCATCAAGAGTAATGGATACAAACACTGCAACAAATAACAAACTGCTGAGAAACACCCTTAAAAATAATCATCAGAAAAGTACAATATTCTTAAGAAAAACTATAGACATATTTACATATCGGAAATTGGATAGGTGCTCTTAATCAAATAGATTTTTTTCAAATGTATTTATTTATTTATATAGCCCTTCGTACATCAGCTGATATCTCAAAGTGCTGTACAGAAACCCAGCCTAAAACCCCAAACAGCAAGCAATGCAGGTGTAGAAGCACGGTGGCTAGGAAAAACTCCCTAGAAAGGCCAAAACCTAGGAAGAAACCTAGAGAGGAACCAGACTCTGAGGGGTGGCCAGTCCTCTTCTGGCTGTGCCGGGTGGAGATTATAACAGAGAATGGCCAAGATGTTCAAATGTTCATAAATGACCAGCATGGTCAAATAATAATAATCACAGGCAGAACAGTTAAATCCTTCAATACAAAACTTCAAGCAACTCCAGTAAAAGAGCACATGTCTTAAGTTATAAATATTAAAACAGGTGGGACTGGGAGTGCTCACAGATATGGAACAGAATATACATCTTAAGTCTTGATAGTGTGCTAAGTACTGCATGCATTTGAATTGGCATAAGTAAATGGTCAGTTCCACACGGGCTAGCTTGCATTTCTCTGTGACAGGCGTATGCCACAATCCGCCATAAAGCACTGTGTCCCTGGGCAGTACTGTATGGATGGCGTGCATCTCACGGATGAGGGCAATGACCTCTTTCTCCCTTGAGAGTCTGAGAGATGGTCCCTCCGCTGTTCTAGCAATACGCACACAGTCGTACACGCCACCACACTCACCGCCACTTGCATTGTCACTCCACACACCCAAAGGCTCTTTTCAGAGCCACCTAATAAATGATATACTTAGTTCTAACCAAGTTAGCTGGGATGGTTATCTTTTGACTGCGCACAGCTATAATGTTGTTTTAACTGTGTGCGTGTGCTACTTGTGTGGATGACAAAGTCGGATTTTGGGGAACTCATTGAAAAGTAACTTGACACTGTATTGAGCCAAGGCAAATTTGGATTATAATGACAAGACAATTCCCCTGAGAGGAGGAGCGTACTGAATTAATGCATAAAGTAAGGGCTGGTGGCTCATGATGACGGCATAGCCGCGGGGAGTATCTCTCTCCCCCTTTTGGGTCCTGTTGCATGGGGTTGGTGATGACACGGGAAATGTTTGGGGGAGTGGGGAAGGAGGTGTGTGACTGAGGGGGAAGGAGGAGAATGGGAGGTAACTTTACTTTATTAGTAGTTTTGTTTAGCTAATGACCTTACTGAGCAACTATATCAACATCATCAGCGCATTTAAGAAATATTAGATGACGATAATGATGATGGAGATGACAACGACGATGATGCTGATGATCACGATGACGACGACGATGATGATAATGAAGTAGAATGCCAAACAGCAAATTATGTATGTACAATTGAAGGATGATACGTCTACTTCTGGGACAATCCATATAATTGTCTATTATATGCATACATTGTCTATTACAGTGGGGCAAAAAAATATTTAGTCAGCCACCAATTGTGCAAGTTCTCCCACTTAAAAAGATGAGAGAGGCCTGTAATTTTCATCATAGGTACACTTCAACTATGACAGACAAAATGAGAAAAAAAATCCAGAAAATCACATTGTAGGATTTTTAATGAATTTATTTGCAAGTAAGTATTTGTTCAAAAACAAAAGTTTATCTCAATACTTTGTTATATACCCTTTGTTGGCAATGACAGAGGTCAAACGTTTTCTGTAAGTCTTCACAAGGTTTTCACACACTGTTGCTGGTATTTTGGCCCATTCCTCCATGCAGATCTCCTCTAGAGCAGTGATGTTTTGGGGCTGTTGCTGGGCAACACAGACTTTCAATTCCCTCCAAAGATTTTCTATGGGGTTGAGATCTGGAGACTGGCTAGGCCACTCCAGGACCTTGAAATGCTTCTTACGAAGCCACTCCTTCGTTGCCAGGGCGGTGGGTTTGGGATCATTGTCATGCTGAAAGACCCAGCCACGTTTCATCTTCAATGCCCTTGCTGATGGAAGGAGGTTTTCACTCAAAATCTCACGATACATGGCCCCATTCATTCTTTCCTTTACACGGATCAGTCGTCCTGGTCCCTTTACAGAAAAACAGCCCCAAAGCATGATGTTTCCACCCCCATGCTTCACAGTAGGTATGGTGTTCTTTGGATGCAACTCAGCATTCTTTGTCCTCCAAACACGAAGAGTTGAGATTTGACCAAAAAGTTATATTTTGGTTTCATCTGACCATATTTTTTTACCTTTATTTTACTAGGCAAGTCAGTTAAGAACAAATTCTTATTTTCAATGACGGCCTAGGAACAGTGGGTTAACTGCCTGTTCAGGGGCAGAACGACAGATTTGTACATTGTCAGCTCGGGGATTCGAACTTGCAACCTTTCGGGTTACTAGTCCAACGCTCTAACCACTAGACTACCCTGCCGCCCCATATGACATTCTCCCAATCTTCTTCTGGATTATCCAAATGCTCTCTAGCAAACTTCAGATGGGCCTGGACATGTACTGGCTTAAGCAGGGGGACACGTCTGGCACTGCAGGATTTGAGTCCCTGGCTGCGTAGTGTGTTACTGATGGTAGGCTTTGTTACTTTGGTCCCAGCTCTCTGCAGGTCATTCACTAGGTCCCCCCGTGTGGTTCTGGGATTTTTGCTCACCGTTCTTGTGATCATTTTGACCCCATGGGGTGAGATCTTGCGTGGAGCCCCAGATCGAGGGAGATTATCAGTGGTCTTGTATGTCTTCCATTTCCTAATAATTGCTCCCACAGTTGATTTCTTCAAACCAAGCTGCTTACCTATTGCAGATTCAGTCTTCCCAGCCTGGTGCAGGTCTACAATTTTGTTTCTGGTGTCCTTTGAAAGCTCTTTGGTCTTGGCCATAGTGGAGTTTGGAGTGTGACTGTTTGAGGTTGTGGACAGGTGTCTTTTATACTGATAACAAGTTCAAACAGGTGCCATTAATACAGAGTGGAGGACAGAGGAGCCTCTTAAAGAAGAAGTTACAGGTCTGTGAGAGCCAAAAATCTTGCTTGTTTGTCGGTGACCAAATACTTATTTTCCACCATAATTTGCAAATAAATTAATTAAAAATCCTACAATGTGATTTTCTGGATTTTTTTTCTCATTTTGTCTGTCATAGTTGAAGTGTACCTATGATGAAAATTACAGGCCTCTCTCATCTTTTTAAGTGGGAGAACTTGCACAATTAGTGGCTGACTAAATACTTTTTTGCCCCACTGTATATTCATTCCTTCCATATGACACTATAATATAAGGTAGGACGAAGGAGAATGATGAAACTGCTCTGAATGGAGTGTAGCTATATCATCTAATGTGGCACAAAATGACCCTCCTGAGGTGTTGAGAGGAGCTCCACGTTGACCGGGAGAAACATCCACTCTAGCAACCAGGAATATTTATAAAATATGGCAAACCGGAACATTCCCCCTGCAGCCCATTTTCTTGTGAAATAAATATTATTGTGTGTTTATGGACCTTGCTGTATATATGTGTGTGTGTGGAACCCCTGTTAGAAATGCCTGTGGCTGTCCATGACGGTGCCTAATGTGTGTGTTTACAGTCCATTATTCAAATGAATCTAGGCTGTGTGTTGTATGCGAGAGAGAGAGGGAGTGATAGTGTACTGAATGTAATGTGTGTGTGTCGCGTGTCAGCAAGGAAATGTGCTGCCCATGACATCAGAGAGGAAGTCACGCTGTGGTTATCGCCCATCAGAAAGTGTGTGTGCACGTGCATTGACTAGCCTTCTCTCACACATTCAATTGAGATGCTCACGCAGTGGTGCTCCACACAACATGTGAGATTTGATCACAGAGCTGTAGATAGATCTAAGTGTGTGCATTAGGAGCGAGACTGCAAATGTTCAAGTGCATCATAGTGTGTCAAAAAAGTGTCGATGGTGGGCACTGAGCAGACGCTTTTCCCATTATAGAAGTAGAGCAGAAGGATGAAGAGGCGAGAAAGAGGAGAAGCAAGAGGAGGCGGGAGGAAGAGAGGAAGAGGAACAAATTCGATGGAAGGAGAGGTAAGAGGTCATTTGGCTTCGTGCATCCTGGTTAAAAGGTTTCAAAGTCCTGATCTTGAGTTGTGGCACAGCCTCACCGTAGTACCAGTCTTCCTGGTACATGTGAGGGTTTTCTCAGCTAAACAGATACCCCTATGGTGTTAACTTACAAATACTCCATGCTTGAAGGTTGGCACCACTGGGACCCAAGACAGGTAAGAGGCTTTTAGAAATGAGTCAAGTTCATTCACTTGCCCTCTCACTTACACACACACACACACACACACACACACACTTAGAGAGGCACACACACACCCTTTTCACACTTGGCGGGTAGCAACTAAAGTCATATTTGCAGCTCCCCCCTCCCCTTCTCCTTCCTTCCCCCGCTCCCCGCTCCCTTCTTCCATCCTTCTCCTGCCTCTATCACATCGGCCAGGGTCTACTTATAGCAGTGCCCCAGCATGGAGAGAATGGGTAGAGAATGGGTATTATGACAGTGGGGAGAGAAAGAGAGGGAGAGAGAGAAAAGAAAGGCAGACAGGGTATTATGAGAGAGGGATGAGAGCAGTGAAGGCATTTGGAGTCTTTATTCCCTTTCCTAAGCCGCGGGCTCTGCTCTGCAATCCGATTGGCCGATACGGCCAGGCATGTAAATGAAATGCAAAGCAGAGTGAGGCTGACTTTTTCTTCACCAATTTGTGGCCCCCTTTTTCTCGCTCTCCTTTTTCTGTATATCGCTCTTTTTCTCTCTGTTTATCTCGCCTGTCTCCCCATTTTTCTCACCCTCTGCATCCTTCTGTGGCTTCCTCAACCTCTGTCGTTCTCTCCCCCTTCACTTGCTCTCTAACACTGTCTCTCTCTCTTTCTCTCTGAGGAAAGATAATCATTTGCCTTTTCAGTGGGAGCCGAACTGTGCACTTCTCTAATGTTCTGCTCTGAGGGTTTTAATCCACAGAGGCTTGTTGAGTTCCTGGGAGACTCCAGTGGTGATTAAGCATATGCACTAGATTTCTCTCTCTGTCCCTGTCTCTCACTCTCATTCTTTCGCCTCCTCTCGGGTTTACGCGTGGGTGTACGTGCATGTGTAAATATGAGCCCTTTGTTTTGATTGTACTTCTACGTCTGTGCATGTGACAGTGAAGTCTCACTCGCCAGCACTAGGAAAGCCTATAGGGGCCTATAAGCCTGCTCTGCTAGACCAGTCTGTCTGCATGATTGTCTGTCTAAGCATCCCAATGTGGCCAATTGTGTTTGGGTATCACCATCCAAAAACAGACACGTAGATATGATGTAGCATGTTACATTACATAGATGTCCTATGGTTCTGGCTATGCCCTGAGAGGGTACAGTATGTACAGTCTGAACACCACCCAGGGGGGTAGAGTGGTGTTAATGGGGTGTCTGGCTGACCATAAAGCCCTTAATATGAGCTTTGGACCCAGTTTAAAAAGAGCCTAATCAGCCCGAGCAGTGTTTAGTTTAACACGGTGGGACGAGGCTGGGTTTGGGCAGGGCACAAAAACAACACACACACACACACACACACACACACAGGATAGTCAGTTGGGCTGTTTTAAGTGCAGACACACAGTCTGGGACAATCTGTCCCAGATTAAATGCTAGCACCACTGTAATCCCTGGCCTGTCCCTCAGCCAAAACATAGGCTTTCCTTTACCCCTCAATCTGAACAGAGAGAGAGGGAGGGAGAGAGAGAAATAGAGGGAGAAAGAGAGGAAAAACAAAGAAAGAGACATGCAGATTTATAGACATAAAAAGGTAGAGGGGGATTAGACAGAAAATAAATAGAGAGAGAGAAGTGATGCATTGTCTTACTCTGTTACTTTCCATTCAATTCCCATGTTCATTCTCAACCAACCCCTCAACACCTCCAAGACGTAATTCATAACCCTCATGCATGCACCCCAAACTATAATCCTTGTGTGGTTGTCTGGGGTCAGTGTGGTCCTCTGGTTGCAGTGGATAGTTCTCCAAGCATATACTGCCCTCTGCAGGACACTGGTATAAGGCCTACAGCAGGGATCATTAACTAGATTCAGCCGCGGGCTAATTTGTTCTTGAGCGGACGGTCGGGGGGCTGGAACAGGCAGGGTCTGCAGTTAGCATAGCGGTTAGGAGTGTTGGAAAAATCACTGGTCCGAATCCCCAAGCCAACTAGGTGAAACATCTTGAGCAAGGCACTTGACTCTAATTACTCATGTAAGTCGTTCTGGATAAGAGCTTCTACTAAATAACTCAAATGTAAAATATAAACATAATTACTAATAATTTGTAGAATGGGGGGGCTAAATAAAACCACCTGGTCACCAGTTGGGGAACTGATGACCTCAAGAGAGAAGCATCTAAACAATCCTAAAGTATGTACCTGTTTATTTATTTACTCTTCTCATGTGACCAGACAGCGTGAGTATCCCAAAGCCTTTGTTGTTTGTTTTGCGTGGCTGTGTGCATAAGTGTGTGGGTGTGTGTGTGTGTTTTGAATGGTGTGTCTATGCAGTGTGTGCCGAGGCAGAGAGCTCTCTCTATTGTGTGATGGAGCTTAGAGAGTCCTCTGCAGACTATCAGTTCACTGACAGGCAGGGAGGAGAGGAGAGAAGGCCTGGTCTATTCACACACTCCTGATACACACTATGGGCCAAAACAACACTGGTGCTAGCTCCCGCCTGCCCCAGCAATATACAACCAACCCTACTCCACACACTCCTCTCTTCTTCTTTATTAAACCCCTCTCCCTCTCCTCAGTCCTCATCTACCCCCATCTCCTAGCTTTCTTTCCTTCACCCTTTCCTCTCTTCTCGCCCCCCCACAGCCCGCCAAGCTGACAACTCCAAGCTCCGTGGCAAATGAGTCTCGCTCTCATTACAATCGCGCGGGACAGATTCCATTAGTGTTATCTGAAATTGAGTGCGAGGAGCAGCGAGCGGCAGGCAGGAGGCAAGCGCACAGGGCTGTTATCAGAGAGGGAGCGGGAGAGAGAGAGAGAGTGGTAACCGATGACGTCATTAATCTGGCGGGTGGGATGGAAGAACGCACACACCAAAATAATTTCCCGCCCTGGTTGCCACAAAAGGAGCTGTGTTAAGATGGAGACATCCAGGGAGAGAAAAAGTACTTACCCTTAACCTAGCCCTAACCTTAACCCTTGTCCTAACCCTAAACTTAACCCTTGCCCTAACCTTAACCCTTATCCTAACCCTAAACTTAACCCTTGCCCTAACCTTAACCCTTATCCTAACCCTAAACTTAAACCTTATCCTAACCCTAAACTTAACCCTTGCCCTAACCCTAACCCTTATCCTAACCCTAAACTTAACCCTTACCCTAACTCTAGCCCTAACCTTAACTCTTACCCTAACCCTTATTCTAAACCTAACCCTAATTGTAACCTTAGCAAGCAGATTGCATGACTATCTGTAGAGCATCTACAGATGGACTATCCGGACTATCCAAATAAAGTGTGACCAAAATGCCATATAAAGGAAAGAGTGATGAAACGCACTCGCGCATACACACACACACACACTTTCCTATTTCCTGTAACCGTCTTATTTTCTCTCCCCATTCACCAACCTTGGCTTTTCACTCTGCCAGTTGGGACAGTGATATGGGATTGTCAGGGGATTTGTAATGTGTCAGTCAAGAGGTTGGAGTCTCTCCTCTCTCTCTCTGTCTTTCTAGTCTCTCTCATTATCTCTTTCTCTCTCTCTCTCTCACACACACACACACACACACAATTGCCCCCCCCCCCTCCCAATATCCTCATCCGTATAGTTATTAACCCTTGACACGTAATCCAAGGGTATGCAGTATGTGATATTAGGTATGGAGGAAGGGGGGGGGAGTAATCTTTTATGTTGGGAGTTCTTTCACAAAAGATCAGTCAATTTAAATAGACCACCACTTTGATGTCCCTTCCCCCTCTCTCTCTTTCTAAGACACTCTCATTTCCCTCTTGTAACCCTCCAGTGCTGCCATGATAAGGTGTAATGAGAAATGTTTTCAAATGACTCATAGGCCTAGGACGCCGACCTGTCTAATATGCTCATTGAGCCTGTAGCTGATGCCTCACCTCACTGCAGAGTGCCAATATCTTCTCTGGGGACGACACTATCTTTGACCTATTCTGAAGCAGGGCTCAACAAAGAAGGAGAGTCAAAAAGAAAGGGAGGAGAGATGAAATATTTAACACAAGTGGAGCGAATCTTGGCCCGCGGCCGAGTTAAGTTTGTGGTGGGTGCGGCGTGCGCGCAACACACTCGCACGCACACACATGTGCTTAGCATCTGCACACACTTACACACACACACTAATGACGAACATTTTAATTGGGTGTCATTTACTGTGTATTATGGTGTGGTCCCTGAGGGCTGTATCGGTCATGCTACAAAACACTGTGTTGTGGAGATGGTGGGGAATAAAAGATGGTTGTTATTACGCTTATAAGGTCCACCATCTTAATTTGTACTTTATTTTGAATATAATCTCTCATACTGGCCATTGAAACTATATCAGCAATGTGCGGGCACCCTGACTAAACTACTTTGGCGAGTACATAAACCGCTGTCACGTGTGCTCCCTCTCCGGCCTCTAGGTCACCAGGCTGCTCGTTATGGCGCACACCTGTCACCATCGTTACGAGCATCAGCGCATTATGACACTCACCTGGACTCCATCACCTCCTTGATTACCTGCCCTATTTATGTCACTCCCTTTGGTTCCTTCCCCAGGCGTTATTGTTTCTGTTCCTGTTAATAGTCTGTGCGTTGTTCGTGTTTTCTTGTTTTGTATTATGTTTCATTTATTTATTAAAACACTCACTACTCCCTGAACTTGCTTCCCGACTTTGGGTGGTTGAGCGTGAGGAGTTTACCACATGAGTCAACGGCTTCATTAATAAGTGCATCAACGACTTTGTTCCCACAGTTACAGCATGTACATATCCCAATCAGAAGCCATGTATTAATAAAGGCAACATCCACACTGAGCTAAAGGTTAGAGCTGCTTCTTTCAAAGAGTGGGACACTAATCTGGACGACGCCCTCCGATGAACCATCAAACAGGAAAAGAGTCAATACAGGACTAAGATCAAATCCTATTACACCAGCTCTGACGCTCGTCGGATGTGGTAGGGCTTGTAAACTATCACGGATTACAATCGGAAACCTAGCCCCCAGCTGCCCAGTGATGCGAGCCTACCAGACAAGCTACATGCTTTCTATGCTTGCTTTGAGAGAAGCAACATTGAACCATACATGAGAGCACCAGCTGTTCTGGACGACTGTGTGATCACGCTCTCCGTAGCCGATGTGAGTAAGACCTTTAAACAGGTTAACGTTCACAAGGCCGCAGGGTCAAACAAATTACCAGGACGCATACTCAGAGCATGAGCTGACCAGCTAGCAAGTGTTTTACTGATATTTTCAACCTCTCCTTGACCCACTCTCTAATACCTACGTTTCAAGCAGACCACCATAGTCCCTGTGCCCAAGAATGCGAAGGTAACCTTTCTAAATGACTATCGCCCTGTAGGACTCACATCTGTAGTCATGAAATACTTTGAAAGGCTGGTCATGGACCACATCAACACCATCATCCCAGACACCATGGACCCACTCCAATTCACATACCGCCCCAACAGATCCACAGATCATGCAATCTCTATTGCACTCCACACTGCCCTTTCCCACCTGGACAAGAGGAACACCTACTGTACATGAGCATGCTGTTCATTGACTACAGGTCAGCGTTCAACACCATAGTGCCCTCCAAGCTCAACAGTAAGCTATGGACCCTGGGACTGAACACCTCCCTCTGCAACTGGATTCTGGACTTCCTGACGGACCGCCCCCCAGGTGGTGAGGGTGGACAACAACACAACCGCCATGCTGACCCTCAACACGTGGACCCCTTACGGGTCCGCCCCCTCCTGTACTTCCTGTTCACCCACGACTGTGTGGCCACGCATGACACCAAAACCATCATTACATTTTCCGACAACACGACGGTGGTAGGACTGATCACCGACGGCGATGAGACAATCTATAGGAAGGAGGTCAGAGAACTGGCAGTGTGGTGCCAGGACAACGACCTCTTCCTTAACATCAACAAGAAAAAGGAGCTGATCGTGGACTACAGGAAAAGGAGGGCCGAGCACACAGTCACCCACATAGACAGGGCTGTAATAGAACGGGTCGAGAGCTTTACATTTACATTACATTTAAGTCATTTAGCAGACGCTCTTCTCAGAGTCCACATCACTAAGGATATATCATGGCCCACACACACACACAAATGCAGTCGTGAAGAGGGCACGGCCATGCCTCTACCTCTTCAGGAGGCTGAAAAGATTTGTCATGGGCCCTCAGATTCTCAAAACATTATACAGCTATACCATTGAATCTTGACAGGCTGCATCACTACTTGGCATGGCAAGTGCTTGACATCTAACCACAAGGCGCTACAGAGGGTAGTGCGTATGGCCCAGTACATCACTGGGGCCGAGCTCCCTGCAATCCAGGACCTCTATACCAGGCGGTGTCAGAGGAAGACCGAAAAAATGGTTAGACTCCAGCCACCCAAGTCATAGAATGTTCTTTCTGCTACCACATGGCAAGAGGCACTGATGCACCAAGTCTAGAACCAACAGGACCCTGAACAGCTTCTGCCCCCCCAAGCCATAAGAGCTGCTAAATAATTAGTTAAATAGTCTGGGTAGATAATTGTTTAACTATCTGCATTTACCCCTTTTGCGCTAACTTTTTTTGACTCATCACATACACTGCTGCTACTGTTTTATTATGTCACTTTATTCATAGTAATATGTACATACAATATCTACCTCAATTAACTTGTGTAGCGGTACAAGGTATCATTACTCATCGTGTATTTAGTATTACTTTTATTATCAACGTAAACTCACGTACATCGCCTTGGTCCGTACAATTGCCCTCATTTTTGCGCCCCAAAAATGTAATACTTCCAGATCAACTGTAATGTCAATACCATTGTAAAGCACAATTTCTCCCCTTTCTAACATAATCAATTACATTACCTAAACGCTGCCCGTTTCTGCATAATTCAAGCAGGCAATGAGCCCCATCGGGTCTTTTAAAAAATATTGGTGGGGAAGCGAAACTAATGCGTGATAGTGAGAAGGGGAGATGTCGTTTGGGGAAATTGCTTTTTTTCACTCTATCTGTCCAACTTATCAGCTTATCGCCTCTAAAATGTAAATAAAACACTATAAAGAGTTTATATAATGTGTCATTACGTACCTATTTGAAGGTTTGTGTCGAATTTGAATCTGTTTTCTAGGGCGGTGCTAAACAGCGACTTTGAGAATGATGATCGCAAAAAATGACTAGGTATCCCCCTTTACTCCGTCACTGTCCATTTCTTGTTTTTAAAGGATGAGAGAAGTGCTACACCTGGTGGAGAGAGATTGTAAGACAGAAATAGTTGCTGTATGCCTGCTATACTTTACGACATGACACGTCTAGATGTAACGGAGGGTCCGTTTTTTAAACTTTTCTCCAATACTATAGAGCCATTTACCATGTCGATCAACGCTTGAACAGAAACCTAGTTCACACACCCGATTTTGAAGTCAACACAGTCCCATTAGTTTTCTTTGTAGCCTCGTTTGAATGTTGCGGTTGCGCACATTTGTACGGAATGGGGTGAGTTTACATTTACATTTAAGTCATTTAGCAGACGCTCTTATGTGTTTTACTTTTCTATTATCTATTTTCTTTCTTTCTGCATTGTTGGGAAGGGCATTTCACTGTTCGTCTACACTTGTTGTTTATGAACCATGTGACAAATAAAACGTTATTTGTTTTGACTCGCCTAGCCACTCTAGCCTCGCCCTCATGTGGGTGCTAAGCACGCTGGGTAGTGTTACGTGTCAACTGCCATTGACAGCCAATCCAGTAGGGGTTGGAAGCTATGTTGAGCATCGATTGATCCCTCACGTCTCGATATGGCGGAGGATTTGAACCAAGTTCAGCTTTTACCAACTTTAGTCCCGCCCTGTTCAGCTCCCTCGCCCATACTCGCATCGCTCAACGGTCCCCCCGCCTCAATGGTCTCCCGCTTCTCTCGCTTTCCTTTCATTGAAAGTGAGTGGCTTCCGATGTTTCACTGAGCGAAGCCGCTTCCTAGTGTAAACGCAGAGTTAGTCTTCTAGGCTAATTGTTGCCAAGTTTGAGAGAACTGTGTTCAAGTGGTTGCCTATACTAATGTCAAGTGTCATTTCTGTATTGTTGAAAGTAATATGTGTACCTCACTTTAGTCCTACTATCGTCATAATATGAAAATCAACAAAAAATGGACTTGTGCCCAGTTAGATGTGACCAGTCACATATGTAGGTCTTGTCAATCGGGTAGGTCTACAGAGGACACTGATCTTTTGAGAAAAGGGAAAGCACACAGACACTGGAACAGGGTGGGGGTAAAAGAGACCACTCAGAGCGATGGGAGACTCAGGATTACCAATAAAGTGCCACAACACCACCTCCCTAACAGGATAACACAGCATAATAAACTCTTTTCAATAACCAAACTTATTATAACTGCTAACCCTATTTAATACATTATTCTCCGGCTTACACATACACACCCTGGCTGTTCTAACCACAAAAGAGGATAGTATTATAGCTAAGACTATGCATGGGACAGCTTGTGAAGCCTTAATATTGACTTTAATTGGATTTGTAAATTGTGTGGCTAAATTAGTGCATTCTGTAGCTTCCCTGACTTAGTAAAATAAGTGTACGGGAAAGAAAAAAGGAAGTAGTCTCAAAGTTAATTAATCGTGGCAGGCCCCATGCTTAATTAAAGTTTCCTAATGTTGTGAGTTAATGAGTGAATTGATTGAACAATAGAGTGGATGCCCTCCGCTCCTCTGATCATCTCACCATAGGGACACACAGAGAGGAAGAGATGATTATAGAACCAAGTGATTATCACTGAGACACACACACACACAAACACACACGCTGATGTACACACACACACACACACACACACACACACACACACACACACACACACACACACACACACACACACACACAAGAGTCCCCTTCAAACTTCCCTGTCACAAATACCCAGTCGTCCCATCGAGGGCTCCACGTTAATTAGCCAGGATCAAAACCTGCAAATCCCTCCTCAGAGTTTAAACTGTTTCACTAAGCCCTTCCTCCATCATCTACCCCTGCTCCCCTGACACACACACACACACACACACACACACACACACACACATATACAAACACAGATACTGTGTAAACAGACGGGGACACACATGCAAGGAATTACTGACAATTACTGGCATACACACAGTCTGTTAATTTCTCACCATCAATACTTTTCATGAAAAATTAAGGTAATTACTGTGCAATTATATATTGTTACTGTTATACAATAAAATGAGTTGAGTCTGTATTTGCACTTTGTATTACAGTATTAATAAAATGTTAGACCCTACTGCTCTCTCAGCTCAGTTCAGTTAAACAATGCTTATAGACACAGTGACAAGGGAAGATGGCCCTCTCCTGGAATGTTTTGACTTGAGTTCATATTGGGAATTTACAGTCGTTGCTTTATATACATTGTTTGATACTTACAAATACTGTACCATTTATCTGAATTTCAGGCAGTGGGTGTGACTGTGCATGAGTGTCTGTGTGACCATTTTCTCTATTGCCTAATAGACTATAGTCGTTGTTAGTGTGTACTCATGCTGCTTCTATCATTTCCCACTGAATGTCTCACCAACAAACTCTGAAGAGCTCTTTTGGGTCTCACAGATACAGCCGCTTTCTCGTTTCCTCTCACTCTCTCTCGCTCTCTTTCTCTCTCTCTGGAGGAAGAGATTAAATACTCTGTGTCACTAAGATATCCATGAAATAGGCTTCATAATCTCTTTGAGAAAAAAACCTCTCTCTTCTTCAGTTGTAGAGTGAAATAATTTCTGAACAAACTTTTAAATAACACTGCAGTCAGCAGGTTTTCTTTCTGAGTCTTTTGACATCTTGAGAACTTTGCAGAGAAGCAACCGTCTCAACTCTTCCCAAACCCTTTTCTTAATCTCGGGTAGTTCTATTATTACGAGAAATGTAGCGTAGCATCTTATCTTGGTTTGGGTTGCGTACTTTCAAGGCAGCCAGAATGACTCATTCTAATCAGTGAAATTAGTTGAAGAGGTGATGCAACATGAGAGCAACCCCTGATATGATAGAGATGATGTGCTAGCCTTGGTCTAAATTAGCAGAGGCTGCCCCCTGGTGGGCTAGGAGGAAACCACACTCTAGGGCCACAATTTGATGTGTACAGTGAGGGAAAAAAGTATTTGATCCCCTGCTGATTTTGTAAGTTTGCCCACTGACAAAGAAATGATCAGTCTATAATTTGAATGGTAGGTTTATTTGAACAGAATCACAACAGAATAACAACCAAAAAATCCAGAAAAACGCATGTCAAAAATGTTATAAATTGATTTGATAAAGTAATAATTGATTTGATAAATTGATAAAGAGGGAAATAAGTATTTGACCCCTTCTGCAAAACATGACTTAGTACTTGGTGGCAAAACCCTTGTTGGCAATCACAGAGGTCAGACGTTTCTTGTAGTTGGCCACCAGGTTTGTACACATCTCAGGAGGGATTTTGTCCCACTCCTCTTTGCAGATCTTTTCCAAGTCATTAAGGTTTTGAGGCTGACGTTTGGCAACTCGAACCTTCAGCTCCCTCCACAGATTTTCTATGGGATTAAGGTCTGGAGACTGGCTAGGCCACTCCAGGACCTTAATGTGCTTCTTCTTGAGCCACTCCTTTGTTGCCTTGGCCGTGCGTATTGGGTCATTGTCATGCTGGAATACCAATCCACGACCCATTTTTCAATGCCTTGGCTGAGGGAAGGAGGTTTTCACCCAAGATTTGACAGAACATGGCCCCGTCCATCGTCCCTTTGATGCGGTGAAGTTGTCCTATCCCCTTAGCAGAAAAACACCCCCAAAGCATAATGTTTCCACCTCCATGTTTGACGGTGGGGATGGTGTTCATGGGGTCATAGGCAGCATTCCTCCTCCTCCAAACACGGCGAGTTGAGTTGATGTCAAAGAGCTCAATTTTGTTCTCATCTGACCACAACACTTTCACCCAGTCCTCTGAATCATTCAGATGTTCATTGGCAAACTTCAGACGGGCATGTATATGTGCTTTCTTGAGCAGGGGGACCTTGTGGGCGCTGCAGGATTTCAGTCCTTCACGGCGTAGTGTGTTAGAAATTGTTTTCTTGGTGACTATGGTCCCAGCTGCCTTGAGATCATTGACAAGATCCTCCCGTGTAGTTCTGTGCTGATTCCTCACCGTTCTCATGATCATTGCAACTCCACAAGGTGAGATCTTGCATGGAGCCCCAGGCCGAGAGAGATTGACAGTTCTTTTGTGTTTCTTACATTTGCGAATAATCACACCAACTGTTGTCACCTTCTCACCAAGCTGCTTGGCGATGGTCTTGTAGCCCATTCCAGCCTTGCATAGGTCTACAATCTTGTCCCTGACATCCTTGGAGAGCTCTTTGGTCTTGGCCATGGTGGAGAGTTTGGAATCTGATTGATTGATTGCTTCTGTGGACAGATGTGTTTATACAGGTAACAAACTGAGATTAGGAGCACTCCCTTTAAGAGTGTGCTCCTAATCTCAGCTCGTTACCTGTATAAAAGACACCTAGGAGACAGAAATCTTTCTGATTGAGAGGGGGTCAAATACTTATTTCCCTCATTAAAATGCAAATACATATTTTGACGTGATGTGTTTTTCTTGATTTTTTTTGTTGTTATTCTGTCTCACTGTTTAAAATTATAGACGGATCATTTGTTTGTCAGTGAGCAAATGTACAAAATCAGCAGGGGATCAAATACTTTTTTCCCTCACTGTATGTATCAAGCACAAACTTGATTCAAATCATAAAATATTTTCTTAATAGTCAACTCACATTTACATAGTTTTATTCTAGAAATCTCCTCCCATTTCCCTAATCAATATAATCAGTGCAGACAAAGATAGGAAAATTATATTTTAAAAGAGGAAGCCAAATATTTTAAGCATATATTTGTTTTCTTTTCCATCTCATCCTCACCCTCTGAATGAGGATTACCGTAAGGAATTCTTTCCAAATATTTTTTTTGTTGTTGAAAATTACCAAATGTACAAAAAGATCAGTGCGATGAGGAATAACTTTTTGAGGCTATTAAATCCTTTCAGTCTCGAAAACCCCCCAGGGCTTGATGGCATAACATTAGAGGTATATCAAGCTTCCTGAGTGGCACAGTGGTCTAAGGCACTGCATCTCAGTGCTAGAGGCATCACTACAGACACCCTGGTTTGAATTCAGGCTGTATCACAACCGGCCATGATTGGGAGTCCCATAGGGCGGCACACAATTGGCCCAGCGTCGTCCGGTTTGGCCGGTGTAGACCGTCATTGTAAATAAGAATTTGTTCTTAACTGACTTGCCTGGTTAAATTTAAAAGCATTTTTTGATATACTCAAAGCTACATTATTATTATTAACTACTCCTCTATAAATGGTAGTCTGTCAGGTACTCAGAAGGAAGGTCTGATTTCACTATTATTAAAACAAGACCCAAATGGCAAATAAAAAAAGATCCAGTCCATCTAAAAAACTGGAGGCCTCTTACACTTTAATGTTGTGATGCAAAAATACTAGCGAAATGAATAGCACTTAGAATTAAAAATATTTTACTATGTATTGTTCATCATGATCAGAGAGGTTTTTTACATGGACGATACACTGCAGATATTATACACCTAGAAATAATAGAACAACATGAAACGTCTAAGAAGCCAGGCCTGGTATTTTTTGTGGATTTTGAAAAGGCCTTTGATTTTAAAAATAAATGCCTGGAGTCCCTTATAAAATGGGTAAAAGTAATGTATAGCAACCCCAGGTCTAAAATAGTAGACAGCGCCTACTTCTCAGAGATTTTTGAAATGTCAAGTGGAGTTAAACAAGGGTGTCCACTGTCACCATATCTATTCGTTACGGCTATCGAAATGCTAGCTTTTAAAATCCGATCAAATAACAACATTCAAGGATTAGAAATCCAAGGCCTATAAAGAAAGGTGTACATGTATGCCGATTACACAAGTTTTATATTAAGTCTAATCACTTATGTAGTATTGAGAGAGTCACTGGTGCCTCCTGCTTTAGTGTTTGCCTGTAAGCAGGAATCGGGAGGATAGAATTATGGTCAGATTTGCCAAATGGAGGGCGGGGGAGAGCTTTGTATGCATCTCTGTGTGTGGAGTAAAGGTGGTCTAGAGTTGTTTTCCCCTCTGGTTACACATGTGACATGCTGGTAAACATTTGGTAAAACTGATTTAAGTTTACCTGCATTAAAGTCCCAGGAAACTAGGATAGTTGAAAGATATATGGCGCGTAGAAATCTGAAGAGGGTGGCCAGCAGATAGCTGGGATGGGCTGAGGGAAGTTGAGGGTTGGGATGTGGAATTGGAGACAAGTTAGTTAGTTGGAATGACACTGATGGGCAACGTTGTTACATCTAATGCCTGTTTGCCTTAGGCTGACGCCGTGCAGGTGTTTTTACGTGTACACATGCATATTCACACACTCACGCACATGTAAATAGTGCCATACATGCACTCAAAATGTATTTGTTGTCCTTGATGTCTTTTGTTTTTGCATTGTTTTCTGTTTTCCTTCGTTTTTCTCTGTTCTTCATTTTGTTGGTTGTTGGTGCAAGTGGGCTTGGGGGGGCACTTCGGGGTGGGTAATGGAATTATTCTTATTTTTTCTGGGGGCGGGGTTCTTGGATGGTTGAGGGGCAGCTCTCGGGGAACTGTGTGTGTGTGTGGGGGGGGAGGGGGTGTCTTGGAGAGCTGGTGGCCTGGCGATTGGGAGCTTGGGCCGGTGGCTGATAGGTCACTGCTTCGGGGCCCTGTTTTGACCTTGTGGGAGATCTATCAACATTCCCTTGGCAGGGCATTGACCCAGGTTGCTTCTTTGGGTCGTTCTGAATGGGAGTCTGTTAGATGACAATGTAATGTAAATAAATGTTGAGCCGCTTTACTGAAAGTAAATAGTATGTTTTAATATTCAATTAAAAAAACATTAATATAAAGACAGTCTCGCTCCGCCCCATGTGAGAAGAGACTAAAACAAAGAATGCTTTTCAAATGTGCTAAATAAATCAAATGTAAATTAAAAGTAGGGGAAAACAGCTATTTCCAAACCTTCATCCAATCCCATCCCCTTCCAGCCAGTGAACAGACAAAGAGGCTAGTTTTAAAACAGGTTTATTGATGTGTGTACAGTGATTGTCTGTGCACCCCAGGATTACAGAAAGGTGAGAAACAATCAGCGTTTAGCGTTTTGGTCGCTCCAGAGGAATGTGATTGCTGTGAGGTTATTACAAGTCAGAGGTCAGCTGTGATGTGGGAGTCAACCGGATAAAATAATGGTTTAAGTAGAAGTTCCTCCTAACCACAGATCTATAGTAGGATCAGATTACATTCACCCAATTCTAACCTTAACCATTAGACGGAATGAAACTATTTCTGACTCTGAATCAGTGGTTAGGGGCAACTTCTACCGACTCAATGGGAGAATAAATTACAGGATAAAAACGAAACAGATAAAAGGTCCAAAACAACAAAGAATATAAAAAACTAAATGAGCCAAACAATTTGGCAAACATCATTTCATTTCACCTGCTATATCATAATACATTTTAGAATTGGCATGTTCAATAGCAGGATATCCCATGGATTGGACCAGTGGGGATTTTGGCTGTCGTAATGGGGTAGGTAACAGAAATGTTACTGAAATGTTTAAAAAAACTCTGTACTGTGTTTGAACCTGACTAGTTCCACCCCAACCCGAGGGACTTGGCAACTATACTACAAACTGTATATGGAGGAGTGTGTCATCAAACTGATCTCAGACCTGCTCTGAGCTAATCTGGCTGAGGTACTGAGGACTTGGGGAATACTGAATGGTACAGTCCAGCTAGCACATTTTGGTTCCTTGGAAGTTGTGGGAACGAAGTTTCATGGTTTTACATTGGTTGTGGGAACGAAGCCATACATTTCCTGTGGTAAAACAGAGAAAAAAATGTAATTTTCTGAGAACAGAAGTGAACATTTTGCCTGTTATGGGAACATTTTATCTTTAGGTTGCCTGGGAAGACCTGAGAACATTTTACTCTGGTTCCTTGAAAGTTTTCCTGGGTGGTTTTATTAACGCTCCGATTATTTGGAGGTTTTTAAATAAATTCCTTAAAACCTTCACTGAACGTTTCAGTAAGACTTTTAATAACAATGCTAGCTTATTTTTGGGTACATTTTTTGAACTTCAAGCACAGCTAGGAAACATGGAAATGGGGGTCCGTAGGCTTAATCATGCAAACTTTTTGTTGTGACACAACATCAGTGAGATTCAAACCTATCATTTTCTGTTGTGTATCTGTGGAATTAGTCCACTGCACCACCAGGATGGAGCTAGCATGCCATGTTTTTTTTACGCATACAAACCTTTTCATTTTAGTCTATTCAAACAGACCCCATTTAAAAGGAAACAAGCACTCATTAAGACCAGGTGTGGCCAATCAGTGGGCGCAGCCAACACCCCTGAACACACTAACAAGATAGAGGATAAGAGTTTTGTTGATGCTGAAAAGAGAATGTAAATGTTTTAGCCTTAAAATGCTAAACGTTTTTTGTTTTTTATGGAAAGTTCTTAACATTCTTGGAACAATTTGAGAACATGCCTTTAAATAGAACAATTAGGAAACATTTCCCACAGAAGAACGTTGTTTCTTAACGCTCTCTGAACTATTTGATGTCAACAAATGTAAAAAAAAGTTGGAGAATGTTCCTAGAGCATTATTAAAATTGAAATTACATGTAACCATATTAGAACTATTAGGAAAAGATTATTTTCTTGCCATTTCATTACTTCAACAAAGTTTTTTTGTCAAGTTCCTTAAATGTGCTGAGAATGTTCCAAAGCAAAGCAGCTATCCTGCACCATTCCCAGGAGGTTGCATGCAAAATAACAATAGGACAACCACGCTCTCAGAAACATATGGTTCACCGAACATTATGTGCTAGCTGGGTGGGGCCTATTAAGAGGTAACAATGTTACAGAATGTTTCAGATTGAAAATGACTTTAGAGCTGACATGACTCAATATTTTCCATGAGAGAAAATCATGTTGGTTCTAAAAAACATTCTTATCCGAATGTTCTGTAACGATGCAACTCCTTAAGTGCGGCCATGAAATGAATGACCATCTAAAATATTTTACTACAAGCTTACTGCAGCTCAGTGTCCTGTGCTACCCTCGGGGCAAACTCTGAGTATTCTAAACCTGAGCTAATAGACAATTGGTTTGGTGAAAACACTGGTACTGAGGAAGATAAGGTTGCTCTTCTAACTGAACTGGGGACTTGGAAGACATCCTGAAGTGGTTTTATATTTACCCATTGGTAACATTACCCATTATATGAAATACAGCATGGCACTGTGTAGAGGCCTAACGGCTGTAAACCTGAAGTAGTTAATGCATCTGGGGCATAGAAATGTAAAATAGAGACATTCTCAGTTCTACTCCAAACATTTCTATCTGAACGTTCTGTAATGTTGCACCCTCCAGAATAAGAAATATTGCTCTCTGGCCCCTAATTAGAAGCTTGAGTACGCGTGTATTTTTCTTATATGGAAAGATTTTAAATTGTAGATTTGTGTTGGACTGCTCATTTTGCTGACATTTCTTTTCATTTGAGGCATTTAGGGCTGTATAATTAACATGCCACACGGTGCACAATTAAGCACAAATGCACGGTTTGGCAATCCACAGTGCAAGACGTGAGTGTATGTTCATGTTACACATGTGGGTGTAATGTGTTCATCTTCCTGCAACAATTGGACATTTTCAAGCTACAGTATCAGTCAAGTTTGGACACACCTACTCATTCCAGGGGTTTTCTTTATTTTTACTATTTTCTACATCGTAGAATAAATGTGAAGGCATCAAAACTATGAAATAACACATGGAATCATGTAGTAACCAAAAAAAGTGTTAAACAAATCAACATATTTATATTTGAGATTCTTCAAAGTAGCCACTTTGCCTTGATGACAGCTTTGCACACGCTTGGCATTCTCTCAACCAGCTTCATGAGGTAGTCACCTGGAAAAGCAACCAACAAGTGCTCAGCATGTGGGAACTCCTTCAAGACTTTTGGAAAAGCATTCCAGGTGAAGCTGGTTGAGAGAATGCCAAGAATGGGCAAAGCTATCATCAAGGCAAAGGGTGGCTACTTTGAAGAATCTCAAATATAAAATACATTTTTTTGGTTACTACATGACTCCATATGTGTTATTTCATAGTTGTCTTCACTATTATTCTACAATGTAGAAAATAGTAAAATATTAAGAAAAACCCTTGAATGAGTAGATGTGTCAACTGGTACTGTATATCACAACGTTCAGATAAAAAAATAGTAGTAGCATAATATAGAGCAATTCAATACAAGCACCTGGGCAGGCTAAGCTAGTATAGCCTGAGTATTTGGCTACATTCATTGTCTGGGCAATTGTTTATGGTCGTGTAACATGTGACACAGTGTTGGCAATTTTTTCTCAATCTCCTCGTTTCATCGAACACACATAATACATCATACACTTACAGAAAACGCATACATTGAGAAATCACATTTAACTAAATACTCAAGATAGAAAAATAGTTGTCTTAACACTCAACATCTAAATGAAATCCCAACCCATCCCACCCCAAACACCACCCATTTTTATAAAATAGTTATATTTTCTTTGAAAAAAATGTTTTATGAGGTTGCTTTCTGACCTTTCTGCTATGTCTCATGACACGGACCCTGTCTGTCTGTTTGGTCACAAACCTGAGGTGTGGTCAACCTGCAGAATGTTCACCAACATCACTTATATTTGCAACTGTAGAGTAAGTTACTGGTACTGTGGGGTTGAACCGCTTCGCAAAATATTACAATGTTATGTTTTCCAGATAATTCATATATGTCAAAGGGAATATTCACTCAAACACTGAAGTAGCATCATTACATTATTGGTTCAAAATTGGGCTGAGATGATTTTGTCAGGAAACCAGCAATCATGAACATCCAGTGACTTCAACACACCTCAGGTTTAGCCCTTGAGCTGCAGACAACATTCAGCCATGTCTGAAGAGAGACAGAATTGGAGACATGGATGACTAGCCAAAAAACTAGGTTATCTAAAAACTATGCTTCGCTATAGTGGTGAGCGTCTGCTAAATGACTTAAATGTAAATGTAATGTAAATGTTCTTATTGCTTTTGAAGGGAGATTCTGTTATGGCCAAATCTTAACTTGAGAGAAATGTGCCTAATGCAAACTACAGCACAGATCCTAAAATGACGTTAACACATTATTACACAAATGTTTGAGATACACACACTTGTCTAACATCACCATGGATGTAGTGTAAATTGGAGAAATATTCATATTAGTTATACACAATTATCTCAAGTTAGGATTGGGCCTTTGGTTTAGTGACTTTGTTGGTTCCACTGTTGCGTAATAGTTGTGGAATGCATCCGTGGAGGCCCTGGCTAGTCGATGGGGCCCTGGAAGATGAGGCGTGTCCAGCCCTGTGGGGTGCTGCTGAGAGGGGCAGAGCAGAAGGGACAGGTGGGCCGGAAGGCGTGGGTCCCATGGGGCAGCGGGGTATCCGCCCAGTACTTGGCTGTCCTCTCTGAACACACGTGGCCGCAGGGTACAAACGCGTACGTAGGTGCTCCAGCATCCACGTACACGGCGGGCTCACACCCCAGCCACAGGGGTACGTAGGGCCCCACGCTCCTGCATAGAGGGCACTCCCGGCGGACTGTGGAGATCCCTCCTTCCCCCTCTCCTCCTCTCGCCTCCCGGCGCTCGGGGCGCTGGCCCCAGTCGTGGCGGCCGTGCACGTGTCCGCAGGTGAGGTAAACCCAGGGCTGGCGCTCCTCCAGACTGGGGAGAAAAGGAAAACTACTAGGTTTTAAGTTTTACCTCAAACTCAAAGCACCATTTATTTTGTTGGTAGTAGTTGTATTGTAAAATAGCTTTTAAATAGACTACAAGGGATAAAAACAGTTGTAATCGAGGCATGTTGAATTTTCCCCGACCACTGTCCAAGTAGATAGGGGCAACTCATGTATACTACCTCCTTGTGGTGTAGCTCCTTGTCGGTCACTGTGTAGTAGCTACCCACCTGTGGCTGCGTGGCAGGCTAGGGAATGCCAGAGTACTGAGGCCTACAGGACACTGTGGCCGGGCAGCGTTGAGCTCCTGTCGCAGTGCCTCCAGGTGGCGGAGGGTGGGAGCGTGGAGCAGGCCCTCCCCAGTACGCCACAGCAGAGTGGCTCCACACAGGTCCACCAGAGAACCATCCCGCAAGGCACTGCTTTCTCCCTCCGCCTACAGACCAGGAGACACACACACACACACACAGGGAGGACATCAGACTAATACACACGAGTACATATGCACACAAAGAACAAAATCTGAGAAAATGAAACGTCACAAATACATACAGGTGTCTATTCCCTATATAGTGCACTACTTTTGACAAGGGCCCATAGGGAATAGGGTGCCCTGGTTGTGCCTCTTGTAGCCTACGGTACTGACCAGTTTGCCTCGGCTGGGTCCAGAGCGTGTCTCTCGGAGGGCATAGACGTCCCCACAAACAGAAATCTCCCTCCACAGGCCCTGTCTGTTGTCCTCTGGGAAACCCTCAGGGTGCATCACCAGCACCCCGTTGGTGGTCAAGCCATCCATGTGGCCGTCCGGGTTCTTCCACTTAGTGGCTTTCTCCTGGAAGAGGAGGTGATGAAGAAGATGAAATAGAATAAGAAAACCAAGAAAGAACCGAAGCTTGGTTACTCACGTCTAGGATTGGTTGTGTTTAGTAGCCACCCAATGGGAGAAAATGTAGGTGGGTACTAGAGGTCGACCAATTATGATTTTTCAACTCCGATACCGATTTATTGGAGGACCAAAATAAGCCGATACTGATTAATCGGCCGTTTTATTTAAAAAAAAAAGTGTAATCTTTTTAAATTTGTAATCCCAATTACAACAATACTGAATGAACACTTATTTTAACTTAATATAATGCATCAATAAAATCAATTTAGCCTCAAATAAATAATGAAACATGTTCAATTTGGTTTAAATAAAGCAAAAACAAAGTGTTGGAGAAGAAAGTAAAAGTGCAATATGTGCCATGTATAAAAGCTCATGTTTAAGTTCCTTGCTCAGAACATGAGAACATATGAAAGCTGGTGGTTCTTTTTAACATGAGTCTTCAATATTCCCAGGTAAGAAGTTTTAGGTTGTAATTATTATAGGAATTATAGGACTATTTCTCTCTATACGATTTGTATTTCATATACCTTTGACTATTGGATGTTCTTATAGGCACTTTAGTAAAACAGGAACACATCGACAACAGCCACCCTCAAAGTAGCGTTACCCATGCAGAGCAAGGGGAACAGCTACTCCAAGTCTCAGAGCGTGTGACATTTGAAATGCTATTAGCGCGCACCCCGCTAGCTAGCCATTTCACATCGGTTGCACCAGCCTAATCTCGGGAGTTGATAGGTTTGAAGTCATTAACAGCACAAATGCTTGAAAAATTGCGAAGAGCTGCTGCTGGCAAAATGCACGAAAGTGCCGTTTGAATGAATGCTTACGAGCATGCTGGTGCCTACCATCGCTCAGTCAGACTGCTCTATCAAATCATAGAGTTAATTATAACATAATAACACACAGAAATACGAGCCTTTGGTCATTAATATGGTCAAATCTGGAAACGATCATTTCGAAAACAAAACGTTTATTCTTTCAGTGAAATATGGAACTGTTCCGTATTTTATCTAACGGATGGCAACCCTAACTCTAAATATTGCTGTTACATTGCACAACCTTCAATGTTACGACATAATTACGTAAAATTCTGGCAAATTAGTTCGCAATAAGCCAGTTGGCCCAAACTGTTGCATATACCCTGACTCTGCATGCAATGAACGCAAGAGAAGTGACACAATTTCACCTGGTTAATATTGCCTACTAACCTTTCTTTTGTTTATGGTTAGGTACACGTTGGAGCAACGACAGTCCTTTTTCGCGAATGCGCACCGCATCGATTATATGCAATGGCAGGACATGCTAGATAAACTAGTAATATCATCAACCATGTGTAGTTAACTAGTGATTATGATTGATTGATAGTTTTTTTATAAGGTAAGTTAATGCTAGCTAGCAACTTACCTTGGCTTCTTACTGCATTCGCGTAACAGACAGGCTCCTCGTGAGGCAGGTGGTTAGAGCGTTGGACTAGTTAACCGTAAGTTTGCAAGATTGAATCCCTGAGCTGACAAGATAAAAATCTGTCGTTCTGCCCCTGAACAAGGCAGTTAACCAACCGTTCCTAGGCCGTCATTGAAAATAAGAATGTGTTCTTAACAGACTTGCCTCGTTAAATGAAGTTGTAAAAAAAAATATATATATATATATATTTTTTAAATCGGCATCCAAAAATACAGATTTCCGATTGTTAGGTAAACTTGAAATCGGCCCTAATTAATCGGTCGACCTCTAGTGGGTACTACCTGAACATGTCCTATAAGGACACACTGTTGTCTTCCGTTTGTGCCTAATGAAGTGTGACTCTTCAACGGACATCCATTTAGAGCTCTCCATTTGGTCTCTCTACAGAGCCCGTGCTACACACTCACCCCTAGAAAGATGTTCTTGGAGGAGTCAAAGCCAGCGGCGTAGATGCGTGCAGTGTAGGGGGGGTTGCGTTCACACACCACCCTGCAGGCGAAGCGGGAGATGGTGCTGGGGGCCACTGAGGGGTCCTCGCACTCCTTCCCCTCTCCTGATGTGTCCGTCACGACAAAGTCTATTGGACACTCTGTGGAGCGCCCAATCTGCAGGGGAAACGAGTGAGAGAGACAAACATTACATGGGTACGGTCTTGTGTTCAGAACAGGGTTCGATGGGAAAATAATTTTTAAGGTCCTTTGCTCCCTTTAAAGTCATATTTATGTCAGGCCATGATTTGGTTTTATTGATGGATGGTGATGATTTGAGCTTTTCTTTAGCTTGTTAATTAGGCCAGGACTTGAGGGATCCTGCTGTGCTTATTACTTGCCACAATTGTATCATCGTTCACACACAAATAGCAGTAACATCTGGCTACATTTCATTTCAGGCTGTGTGCAGTTACTCACGGTAAATTAACCACCTGTGATAACCCACTTAAGATACATTTCATAGTTCTACAATGCTCTTCGTGCTTTGAATGTATCCGGGATCCTGTTCTAAGCTGGCCACCAGACATCTATTTCAGAACTGATTGAATATTCATCCCGTCCCCCAGATGTTGTGGAAGGTTGCTGGTGTGGTTCTTACTCATACAATACAGTAGGGGTTTGGTGTGGGATTGGCTGATTGAATTGTTATTTCAGTGGCACACACACACGGTGGAGAGTATTCCCCGCATGAGCCAAAATAAAGCATCCGTTAAACAAACTCTGGAGGAGGGTGTATACACACACAGCAAAAGCGTCCAAAAAGGGAAAAAGTGGTAGCAACACCTGGGTGTTCAGTCGCTATCCTCTTTCTGTTCTTCCTGTTTTTGGAAGACAAAGAACTCAGTATTACCTAGATATGCAGGCAGGCATTATTTTTGTGTTTAGCCAAAAAAAAAAAAAACATTGCTGTGTTGTTTACCTGAAACATGTCAGTGTCGTTGTCGTGGCAGTACTCCACCACCACTGTCTGGTTGCGGGACAGAGTGAAGGAGATGCTGTGCTGCCCCCTGCTGTGGACTGCCTGCAATCACAACAACACCACCACCACAGGAGAGGAGAGTTTAGGGTAGACCTTTACATCCTCATATTGCTGCGATATCCTCTCACACACACTCCGTTACTGTAGGCCTACCATGAGGACAGCATTTCCCACTATAGGAAGACTGCGGCAACATCACATTCTCACGCACACACCTTGCTGTCCTGTGGTGTGTTGAGGATGTGAACAGTGCTGGGTTTGACTCCGTTGGCCTTGGTCCTCCGGTACAGAGCGAAGCGGCTCTTCCTCCTCCCCCGGTCTCCACTGGGCAGAGAGCCATTGTACCTAGAGAACGCAAACACATAACATTCAATTCATTAGATTCTACATTAAATAAATTACATGCTAAATGTTTTTCACCCATCTAGTACTTGGTCAAACCCCACCCCTTTGCCTCCAGAACAGCCTGAATTCTTCAGGGAATGGAAAGCTTGCTCAATTGGTATCAAGGGACCTAACACGCACGTGCCAGGAAAACATTCCCACACCATTACACCACTGCCACCAGCCTGTACTGTTGACACCAGGCAGGTTGGGGCCATGGACTCATGCTGCTCACGCCAAATCCTGACTCAGCCATCAGCATGACGCAACAGGAACCGGGATTCGTCGGACCGGGCAATGTTTTTCCACTCCTCAATTGTCCAGAGTTGGTGATCGTGTGCACATTGGAGCCACTTCTTTTTGTTTTTAGCTGATAGGAGTGATCCTCTGCTGCAATAGCCCATCTGTGACAAGGACCTATCAGATGACATTCTGCACACCACTACTGTGCCGTTATTTGCCCGTTTTTGGCTTGCCATTCTCCTTCGACCACTAATAAACAAACAGTTTTCGTCCACAGGACTGCCACTGACTCGATGTTTTGTTTCTGACATACTGGAACCACCGACGATCATACCATGCTCAAAGTCACTTAGGTCACTAATTTTGCCCACTCGTTCAATCGAACAGTAACTGAATTCCTTGATGCCGGTCTGCCTGCTTTAAATAACAACATCTGAAAATAAATAAGAAAGAGAATACGCCATGTAGTAGAGGTCGACCGATTTAGGATTTTTCAACGCCAAAAGCGATTATTGGAGGACCAAAAAAGCCGATACCGGCCGATTCTTTAAATTTGTAATAATGACAATTACAACAATACTGAATTAACACTTATTTTAACTTAATATAAAACATAAATCAAATCAATTTAGCCTCAAATAAATAATGAAACATGTTCAATTTGGTTTAAATAATGCAAAAACAAAGTGTTGGAGAAGAAAGTAACATGTGCCATGTAAAATATGTGCCATGTAAACAAGCTAACGTTTAAGTTCCTCGCTCAGAACATGAGAACATATGAAAGTTGGTGGTTCCTTTTAACATGAGGCTTCAATATTCCAAGGTAAGAGGTTTTAGGTTGTAGTTAATATAGTATTTATAGGACTATTTCTCTCTATGCCATTTGTATTTCATATACCTTTGACTATTGGATGTTCTTATAGGCACTATAGTATTGCCAGTGTAACAGTATAGCTTCCGTCCCCCTCCCCGCCCCTACCTGGGCTCGAACCAGGAACACATCGACAACAGTCACACTCGAAGCATCGTTACCCATCGCTCCACAGCGATGCAGCGCAAGGGGAATAACTACTCCAAATCTAAAAGCGAGTGACGTTTGAAACAGTATTAGCGCACACCCAGCTAACTAGCTAGCCATTTCACATTGGTTACACCAGCCATTAGGCTGATAGGCTTGAAGTCATAAACAGCGCTGTGCTTGCGAAGAGCTGCTGGCAAAACGTACGAAAGTGTTGTTTGAATGAATGATTACGGGCCTGCTGCTGCTCAGTCAGACTGCTCTATCAATTCAGACTTAATTATAACATAATAACACACAGAAATAAGAGCCTTTGGTCATTAATATGATCGAATCCGAAAACTATCATTTCGAAAACAAAACGTTTAGTATTTCAGTGAAATACGGAACCGTTCGGTATTTTATCTAACGGGTGGCATCCCTAAATCTAAATATTCTCGTTATATTGCACAACCTTCAATGTATGTCATAATTACGTAAAATTCTGGCAAATTAGTTCGCAATGAGTCAGGCTGCCCAAACTGTTGCATATACCCTGACTCTGCGTGCAATGAACGCAAGAGAAATGACACAATTTCACCTGGTTAATATTGCCTTCTAAATTGGATTAGTAGTTATAACTAGTGATTATGATTGATTGTTTTTTATAAGATAAGTTTAATGCTAGCTAGCAATTTACCTTGGCTTCTACTGCATTCGCGTAACAGGCAGGCTACTCGTGGAGTGCAATGGTTAGATGTGTTCTTAACTGACTTGCCTAGTTAAATAAAAAGGTATACAAATATATATATATATATTTTTTTTCAATAATCGGAAATCGGCGCCCAAAAATACCGATTTCCGATTGTTATATGAAAACTTGAAATCGGCCCTAATTAATCGGCCATTCCGACTAATCGGTCGACCTATTCACCTCATTTGATCTTTGGAGATGTCGCAAATCCCTGCTGATCATTTGGCTCTTCCAAATTGACGGTCTCCCGTCGGTGTTGGTTTCTGTGGGCCTACTTTGCTACAGAATGAAACATCCCTTTCATAAATGCTGGCCTATCACCTCCACCACTCATTCCTCACAGACAACTAATGTACAACTACCCGCTCATAGATACGGATAAGTACCACTTGAGTCCGATTCACTGACAGGCCACTTGAAACCTCAGAATAGCGCGCTTACTGGGCGAACCCTCTTTACACTGAAACGCCAATTAAACTGTATTCAGCAAATGCCTGAATAACAATGGTTGAATTAATATGGGGCTCTGAATACTTGTAGGTTCAACTCCTTCTTAACCTCTCCTCTGGGCACTTTTCTCTGTGTGTGTGTGTGTGTGTGATATATATATCTTTGTTAGTGTGTGTCAGCATCGAAAGAGACCGCGAGAGACACGGAAGAGAAAAAGAGAAAGAACGAGTAAGCGTTAGCCTAAGTGGAACTGTGTGGTCATCTCAGCTGATTGTTCAAACCTAAACTCTTTCTTGTCTCTAGTTTGCTGGGCAACTGAGAAGAACTGCACTGTCACGCTAAGAGTTCATGGTGAGGCCTGCTTTCAGCTAATCAGCTGGGCATGGTACCTATTAAACACTATTCAGATGATGCCCAGTGGACACAGAGCCCTTTGAGGGGACATCAACCCTGCTTTCAAATCAAATTATTCCTCTCCTCTCTCCCTCTCTAGTCCTTCCTCCTTTCTCCCAGCCCTCGCTCTCCTCTTTTAACAAAGCTATGCCTCTCTATGCCAAGCTGCAGCTGCTCTTCCTGGACGATCAGCATCATTCCACAGTTCTAAACGAGACCTAAGCCAAGATCTTTCCCTTTCACAATGTTAGTCCAGACCAGACAAGCCAAGATATTTCCCTTTCCACAGTGGTGGAACAGAGTGCAGTAGTGAAGCCCGGTCATGAGATCTAAGGAGAGGAGATCTGAAGGGAACCCACTGCTACCTGTACAATGACCCTGTGTCACATCAGGACAGAGCTGAACAGGCAGGAGGGAGGGGGGGGGGTGTAAGGGGAAAGAGGGCATTGAGGAGAGGTAGACCAGAAAGAAAGACAAGGCAGATAAATAAAGGGAGAGAGGGCAGAGAGAAAGGGGGTAAACATGAGGGAGAGAGCAGGAGTAGAGCAGGGCAGAGGTCAGGAAGAGAGGGATACAGAAAGTGATGAAAGGGCCGAGATGCGGGAAGCAGATGGACCAGAACTGGCCAGGCAAAACAGTAGGGTTTGGCGATATTACAATAGTATTGTCGATCAACAATGACTGACAGCTATGGTCAATGGTGACGACATCGTAATGTGACAGGCGATGGTTTGCCTATTTGAACTTGACTGGCGCTGCGCAGAAAAGAATGGAGTTGGCCAGTGGACGGCAGGGCAGCACACGTGTGACATTCAGAGTAATCTGCCTATTCCTTTCCATTTGCTATAGCCTGTGTTATATAGGCCTACAGAACGCAAGAGAGGAATGTAGACTAGACAGAGCGGAGAATTCCACCAAAGAGGCGCAAAATGTCCAGTCAGAAAACACACACACACACACACACACCTTAAAGCCTAAACCTATTCATTAAAAAATATATATAAGACATTCCTTAACTATACTGATCAAAAATATAAATGCAACAATTTCAAAGATTTTACTGAGTTACAGTACATAGAAGGAAATCAGTTAATTTAAATAAATTCATTAGGCCTTAGCGTAATTTCTGGACTATTAAGCGCACCTGAATATAAACCGCAACCACTGAATTATTAAAAAATATGTATTTTGTACATAAATAAGCCGCACATGTCTATAAGCCGCAGGTGCCTACCGGTACATTGAAACAAATGAACTTTACACAGCCTTTAAACGAAACATGGCTTGTAAACAAAAATAAATAGGCTTTAACGAAACACGGCATTATGTGACGGTGCTCAGTTTTTTTGAAAGCGGGAAAAATCCATAAATTAGCCGTGTCATTGTATAAACCGCGAGGTTCAAAGCCTGGGAATAAAGTAGCGGTTTATAGTCCGGAAATTACGGTAATCTGTGGATTACACGTGACTGGGCAGGGGAGCAGTCATGGGTGGGCCTGGGAGGGCATACGCTCAGCCACTGGGGCGAGCCAGGCCCAGCCACTGGGGAGAGCCAGGCCCAGTCACTCAGAATGAATTTTTCCCAACAAAAGGGCAGTCCTGCAGTCAACATTACTTATTGTCCCCAGCACACGGTGCACCTGTGTTTATTAATCAGGTTTAATCAGCTTGTTGATATGCCACACCTGTCAGGATTATCTTGGTGAAGGAGAAATTCTCACTAACTAAATTTGTGCACAAATTTGAGAGAAATAAGCATTTTTTTTACGAGTATAGAACATTTCCGGTATCTTTTATTTCAGCTCATGAAACATGGGACCAACAGTTGATATGTTGTGTTTATATTTTTGTTCAGTATTTGTTCGTCTAGCGGTTTCAAAAAACGTAGGCCATATTCCCTCGTTTCTCCATTCGATATGGAATATGACTTTGGGCTTTCATCGTTTTACACATGCATGGTTTCTCTCCTGATCAAACAATATATTAATCTAATGGAGTTCCACCTCAAAAGGTTGTTTGAATAGCATACAAATTTAAGGTAGCCAGGGGACTAATAATGAGAGAGAACAAACATTATCAATAGCCTATAGAAAAATTGAATGATAAGTTCAAGCTTATTATGAAAGAAGTGACCCACGCGGGGCGGAAAAATCCCTCCATGCGAGGTCAAAAACCAAACGGCCAATAACCTGTCCTCCTACTAGGCCTATCACAAAAGCTTTAAGGCAAGTTAAAGTTACAAACAGTAGCTTATTTCCCAAATATTCGAATTGCCTAAGAAGGCGTTGTCCTAAAGTCTCCTCTTGCAAAAAGAACAACTACAAATGTTGGAGTCTATAAGCCTAGGCATAGGCTATTCTCAATCACAGCTTTATGAGAGAGAGAACGAGGATGAGGCAACGTAATTATTATCCAGTTCTGAAGACTGTAGACTTGCTTATCCAGCCCATGAGTTATAACCTAATTCACTACGGTATGACCGCTCGTTCCTTATTAGTTGACAGTCACTTTGCTGCATCATGTGCGCGAGACACACCTGTTCCATGCTGACTCTCCACCAGAAAGGTATATTATAAAATGTTTGCTTGCACTTAGACTCTGCCCAGACTTTCAGCAACATTATCTTTCATCATGATTCATCCAGTTGTAGCCGCGATTTGGCGCTATTAAAATAGGGGCCAATACCATCAAATCACAATGTTTTATGAGGACATAATCACAATAGGAAAAAGGTTGACATCGCCCAACAGCTGTACGCAGTATGAAATATTCACTTCCTCTGCCCCCTGACACCAGCCTTATTTTTGTGGAGGGCAGAAGTGCCATTAAGGGCTGCTTCTCTCAGAGAGTCAGCAAACAGCACTGGGGGAGGAGTAAGACAGAGAAAGATAGAAAGTAGAGAAGGAGAAGTGGGCGCGAGAGAGAAGGGCAGGGGTGAGCTGCAGAGCCGGGCCCTGGCTAGCACACAGAACCAGAGCCCACTCAGCCTAACTAAGATAATGAATGACAGATAGCAGACAGGGACTCACTGCAGAACAATCACATCACATGCCCTGCACTGAGATACCGACCGAGCCTGCCGAACATTTGATGGTTAAGGTGGATCTGGCAAATCATGCCATCGCAGCATAAAAGGGAAAGGGGGATACCCAGTCAGTTGTACAACTGAATGCATTCAACTGAAAATGGGTCTTCCGCATTTAACCCAACCCTTCTAAACCAGAGAGGGACATGGGGCTGCCTTAATCGAAATCCACGTCATCGGCGCCCGGGGAACAGTGGGTTAACTGCCTTGCTCAGGGGCAGAACAAAAATATTTTTACCTTGTTAGCTCTGGGATTCGATCCAGCAACCTTTCGGTTACCAGCCCAAAACTAACATAGGCTAGTTATAGTCAAAATATACATGTCTGATAGCGACGAGGAGAGGGTTCTCTCAAGATTTCCTCAATGTTATACTGCAGCTAGGGAACTGGGAAGAACATTCAGCATTTCCTAGAACATCATTGAGTCTGTGTGTGAACAAGATTTCATGTAATGACTAAATCATTACAGTATAATTACAAAGGAAAGAGGGAGATACTAAAAGCATTTCTGCAGAGGACTGCGTGCTTTGTAGTGTCACGCATGGCTGTTTTGTCTCTGCCACTGTATGTCCTTTAGCTACAGGGGGGAGAATGCGGCTAATCAGTATTCAAGTGCAGCCTGACTATGCCCATGATGGTCAGCAGCATACGGACAGCATAGCCACGAGGGTTAGGTGGAGATTTGACCATACTGCTAACTAGAGGTCGACCGATTAATCGTAATGGACGATTAATAAGGGCCGATTTCAAGTTTTCATAACAAATCTGTATTTTTGGACACCTTTTTTTAACACCTTTATTTAACTAGGCAAGTCAGTTAAGAACACATTCTTATTTTCAATGACGGCCTAGGAACGGTGGGATAACTGCCTTATTCAGGGGCAGAACGACAGATTTTTACCTTGTCAGCTCGGGGATTGAATCTTGCAACCTTACTACACATGGTTGATGATATTACTAGTTTAGCGTGTCCTGCGTTGCATATAATAGATGCAGTGCGCATTCAAGAAAAAGGACTGTCGTTGCGCCAATGTGTACCTAACCATAAACATCAATGCCTTTCTTAAAATCAATACACAAGTATATATTTTTAAACCTGCATATTTAGTTAATATTGCCTGCTAACATTAATTTATTTTAACTAGGGTAATTGTGTCACTTCTCTTGCAACAGAGTCAGGGTATATGCAGCAGTTTGGGCCACCTGGCTTGTTGCGAACTATGTGAAGACTTCCTAACAAAGACAGCCAACTTCGCCAAACGGGGGATGATTTAACAAAAGCGCATTTGCGAAAAAAGCACAATCGTTGCATGACTGAAATTGTGTCACTTCTCCTGCGTTCATTTTCACGCAGAGTCCGGGTATATGCAACAGTTTGGGCCGACCTGGCTCGTTGCGAACTAATTTGCCAGAATTTTACGTAATTATGACATAACATTGAAGGTTGTGCAATGTAACAGGAATATTTAGACTTAGGGTTGCCACCCGTTAGATAAAATACGGAACGCTTCCATATTTCACTGAAAGAATAAACGTTTTGTTTTCGAAATGATAGTTTCCGGATTCGACCATATTAATGACCTAAGGCTCGTATTTCTGTGTGTTATTATGTTATAATTAAGTCTATGATTTGATATTTGATAGAGCAGTCTGACTGAGCGATAGTAGGCAGCAGCAGGCTCGTACGCATTCATTCAAACAGCACTTTTGTGCGTTTTGCCAGCAGCTCTTCGCAATGCTTCAAGCATTGAGCTGTTTATGACTTCAAGCCTATCAACTCCTGAGATTAGGCTGGTGTAACTGATGTGGAATGGCTAGCTAGTTAGCACGGTGCGCGATAATAGCATTTCAATCAGTGACGTCACTCACTCAGCGACTTGGAGTAGTTGTTCCCCTTGCTCTGCAAGGGCCGCGGCTTTTGTGGAGCGATGGGTAACGATGCTTCGAGGGTGTCTGTTGTCGATGTGTTCCTGGTTCGAGCCCAGGTAGGGGCGAGGAGAGGGACGGAAGCTATACTGTTACACTGGCAATACTAAAGTGCCTAGAAGAACATCCAATAGTCAAAGGTATATGAAATACAAATTGTATAGAGAGAAATAGTCCTATAATTCCTATAATAACTACAACTGTCATGTATTGTCATGTTATGTCTTGTTCCTGTTCTTTCTCTTCACTTAGTTTCCCCCTGCTGGTCGTATAAGGTTACCTTCTCTTCCTTTCCTTCCCCCAGCTGTTCCTGATCTTCTCTAACTACCTCTTTCACCCTTTTCCCACCTGTTCCCTTTTTTCCCTCTGATCCTTCTGTCTTTGTCAGATTCTCGTTTTGAGTTTCTCATGCCAGAACCAAACTATCGTCACGTTTGCTTCACCCTTGTCTCGTCCTGTCGGAATCTGCCTGTTCATCTGATGCTACGTGCGATCAGGTACCTCTGTCATCTACAACCCGCGCCTACCCAGAGAGACCAGCAGTCTGTCGCCGCTAACCCTGCTATTCTCCTCTGCTGCTAAGGGGACTTTTCTGTAATATCAGAAGGACTTTATGATTTATTTGTCGCCCTCTCTGCGGGTTGTCTATTTTGCTATTCAATACATCTGAAGAGGATCTATGTCTTCCCTGTGTTTTGACATTAAAGGACTTTGTTTTTGTTAAACCGCTTTTGGGTCCTCACTCACCTGCATAACAACAACCTAAAACTTCTTACCTGGGAATATTGAAGACTCATGTTAAAAAGAACCACCAGCTTTCATATGTTCTCATGTTCTGAGCAAGGAACTTAAACATGAGCTTTTATACATGGCACATATTGCACTTTTACTTTCTTCTCCAACACTTTGTTTTTGCTTTATTTAAACCAAATTGAACATGTTTCATTATTTATTTGAGGCTAAATTGATTTTATTGATGCATTATATTAAGTTAAAATAAGTGTTCATTCAGTATTGTTGTAATTGGCATTATTACAATGTCTTTTTTTATATGATATAGATATATATATATATCATATAAAAAAGACATTGTAATAATATACATATTTTTTTAAAGAGAAATTAATTGGTATCTGCTTTTTCTGGTCCTCCAAAAATTGGTATCAGTATTAAAAAAATCATAATCGGTCGATCGCTACTGCGAACACATTACTATTACTACACTTGAGGTGTCAGTCAGAATTCCACTCTTCTTGCATATTTTTTTGCATGTTATTGAGACAGTACTGAAACAAGAGGGGGAGACAGTCAAGTGTGAAAATGGAGGATGCAGGGATTGAACCCCGGTCTTTGGTAGGGAGAAGCATAGTGTGTTCAGAGCCGGGAGTGTTAACACAAGACTGTGGATAAACCATTAGCCCCTACCCTTATGCATTGTTACTTGTGTATTGGAGGTACATGCAACATGCCAAAACACTCCAGACAAGAGGTAGGCTAGCTATAATAACTATATTGCTCATATATATCCAATATTTTCATATCTGTGCCCAGATCAGGGCTAGGGGTTGATTTGGGATTGCGCCGTAGTCTAGTTCAGGAGGGGTGGAGAGAGGAAGAGTGGTGTCATGGAGTCACTGCATCACAGGCCTGTATGCAGGATGCTCTTGAAGCACAACGGAAGTTTGAGAATGAGAGAGTGCATGGGAACGTAGTTAAGCCAAAGATCCTCAGGACTATAGACTGGGCAGAGGTGGAAATGCTGAATGTCTGTCTCTCTTATGCACATCCTGTCTGGTATGTGTGGGGAAAATATGTTAGCCAACATGCAGGCACCATTTGTGAATGATCCAATAGGCCTGCGTGTGGTTGTTGATTAATTCCCTAAGTGAACCACAAACGTAGGCTATATATACACACATCAATTGTGGTGGGATATGCTAGGCTGTGTTTTACCGGTTGGTTTGGTTTCAATCCAGTGTCCCACTTTCTGCGATCATCACAGCTCCAGAATAGTATGACATCATAGGTATTTTCAGCCTGAGCAATCGAGTGCTGATTTTACACCGACTGATCTTTATTGAAGAAAAAAGCCTACATCCTCCTTACTCATTTCAGTGTGGGCTTATGCTGATGTGGCAGACTACTTATTATAACAATTATATTCGGGCGCTGTTACAAAGTAACAATGTATCAAATCAGTCCCCAGTGTTACAAAGTTACTGCAACGTTACTATACTTAGCGCTCGTTCTATAGCAACTTCACAATAATTTCCCCAAAATTGTTGGGGGGAAATTTGTTGCGAAATATAAATAAGTTTACATTTTCTGTATAGCAATAAAGGATAACGTTTGTCTGTGTAGAACAAAACCAACCGAACTCAAATCGACTCACACAGTCATCCTTTCAATTGTTTTCGTAGTACACGAATATAATAGTAGTAACCGAATCGCGCTACCACGACTATTTGATCAGTTTCGATCAACTACTATTTATCCGTCTAGCCTACTGTTACTCACCCCAATATGACCAGCTCGCCGTATTTCACCGGGTCTTTAACGGGCACATCATCTTCGTCCTGGTTCGGCGAATTCATCAGACTGGCGCGAGCTTGGTCTTGTAAACGATCGAGAGCGATAGTAGTGAAATAAAATCACAAATACACCCTTCAAACTACGTGGAAGTTTCTTGATTTGAATTCTATCCGAGTTTGATTAGAGGCAAGAGTTTCTTGAGAATTCTTGTTCTTCGTTTGATTGTTTTGATTCCGTGAGCGAGCATCTTTTGAAAATAATGTAGAAAAAGCTACTAATTTAAGGCCCGCGCGACACAAAACTGTTCTGTAGCAGAGTGTACAAAAACAGCTCGCGGGCAGAGGGAGTCGACTGACCCATCTTTTGTAGGGGAGGACAATAAAATAAAATAAACAAAAACGAATAATACATTCCCCATAAGATCGCAATCGATTTTTTTCGTACGTATTGTTTTGAATCAGACATACTGTGTGGGAATAACACTGACATATCATTTTGTTCTTTCTTAAAATTCAATTCAGTGACCAACAATCTCCCTTTGAAAACCATGCAGATTGTCGAGGTCTTGATGAGCAGCTTGCTAGTAGTGACTATTATGTAAAATAAAATAAAGCGGTTTCAAATTCTGAAGGAAATGCAATCCCTTTGTAGTCCAGGCTCAGCATATTATATTTCACATTTTTGATTGACATTTTTTGTAATTTTATAGAAGAGCTTGAATAATTGTGCAATGTCTCTCTGGTGGCAGTCATTATAACGTGCCTACTTCTCTTGTTGACTGTTTAGATTTCATTTGGAAGTGGGTCAGACAGCCATTCTTTTATTTTTTTTAAACCAATCCCAGCATATCGGTACACTCAGTCTCATTCCCATTGACATAGGTTGGGAGACAGGGATATTGGACATGTAATGGATTTCAGATTCAAAAAAAAAAAATTAAGTTACCCATTTTGTGGGTCAGTTCACCTGTGTGAAAACCTGTTCGCATTCAAAATAAAAGGCCCCCATTGAAACTGATACAAATAGTGGAATAATGCCATATTTGGACTAGATCATGCTAAACAAGGTTGAAATGTTGTTATATAACTAATAAATAAATATGACCATGAATTAATTTGATAATGAACAGTATATAAAATGTGAATTTATTAGACTATGTTTGCATTGGGGCATATACAGTGCATTCGGAAAGTATTCAGACCCCTTGACTTTTTCCACATTTTGTTACGTTACAGCTAAAATTGACAAAATTATTTTTTGCCTCATCAATCTACACATAATACCCCATAATGACAAAGCAAAAACTGTTTTTTAGGAATGTTAGCAAATGTATATATAAAAAAAAAAGAAATATAACATTAACATAAGTATTCAGACTCTTTCCTCAGTACTTTGTTGAAGCACCTTTGGCAGAGATTACAGCCTTGAGTCTTCTTGGGTATGACGCTACAAGCTTGGCACACTTGTATTGAGGGAGTTTCTCCCATTCTTCTCTGCAGATCCTCTCATGCTCTGTCAGGTTGGATGGGGAGCGTTGATGCACAGCTAATTTCAGGTCTCTCCAGAGATGTTCGATCAGGTTCAAGTCCGGGCTCTGGCTGGGCCACTCAAGGACATTCAGAGACTTGTCCCGAAGCCACTCCTGTGTTGTCTTGGCTGTGTGCTTAGGGGCATTGTCCTGTTGGAAGGTGAACCTTCACCCAAGTCTGAGGTCCTGAGTGCTCTCGAGCAGGTTTTCATCAAGGATCTTTCTGTACTTTGCTCTGTTCATCTTTCTCTCGATCCAGTCTCCCAGTCCCTGCCGCTGAAAAATATCCCCACACCATGATGCTGCCATCACCATGCTTCACCGTAGGGATGGTGCCAGGTTTCTTCTAGACGTGACGCTTGGCATTCAGGACAAATAGTTCAATCTTGGTTTCATCAGACCAGAGAATCTTGTTTCTCATGTCTGAGAGTCTTTAGGTGCCTTTTGGCAAACTCCAAGCGGGTTGTAATGTGCCTTTACTGAGGAGTGGATTCTGTCTGGCCACTCTACCATAAAGGCCTGATTGCAGAGATGACTGTCCTTCTGGAAGTTTCTCCCATCTCCACAGAGGAACTCTGGAGCTCTGTCAGAGTGACCACCGGGTCATGGTCACCTCCCTGACCAAGGCCCTTCTTCCCATTGCTCAGGTTTGCTTGGGGGCCAGTTCTAGGTAGAGTCTTAGTGGTTCCAAACTAATTTACTTTCAGAATGATGGAGGCCACTGTGTTCTTGGTGACTTTCAATGCAGCAGAAATGTTTTGGTACTCTTCCCCAGATCTGTGCCTCATCACAATCCTGTCTCAGAGCTCTATGGACAATTCCTTCGACCTGATGGCTTGGTTTTTGCTCTAACATGCACCGCCAACTGTGGGACCTTATATAGACAGGCGTGTGCCTTTCCAAATCATTTCAAATCAATTGAATTTACTACAGATGGACTCCAATCAAGTTGTAGAAACATCTCAAGGATGATCAATGGAAACAGGATGCACCCGAGTTCAATTTTGAGTCTTATAGCAAAGGGTCTGACTACTTGTGTTTTTTTGTTAGTTTTTTTCTTCTAAAAACCTGTTTTCGCATTGTCATTATGGGGTATGGTGTGTAGATTGATGAAAAAAAATGTGTTATCCAATGTAACAAAATGTGGAAAAAGTCAAGGGGTCTGAGTACTTTCCGCATGCACTGTATATACAGTTCCAGTCAAAAGTTTGTACACACCTACTCATTCAAAGGTTTTTCTTTATTCTTTACTATTTTTCATTGTAGAAAAGTAGTGAAGACGTCAACTATGAAATAACATGTGGAATCATTGGTAAACAAAAAAGTGTGAAACAAATCAAAATATATTTTAGATTTTAGATTCTTTAAAGTAGCCACCCTTTGCCTTGATGACAACATTGCATACGCTTGGAATTCTCTCAACCAGCTTCATGAGGAATGCTTTTCTAACAGTCTTGAAGGAGTTCCCAGATATGCTGAGCACTCGTTTACTGCTTTTCCTTCACTCTGTGATCCAACTCATCCCAAACCATCTCAATTGGGCTGAGGTCAGGTGATTGTGGAGGCCAGGTCATCTGATGCAGCACTCCACCACTCTCCTTCTCGGTCAAATAGCCTTTACACAGCCTGGAGATGTGTTTGGTCATTGTCCTGTTGAAAAACAGTCCCACTAGGCGAAAACCAGATGGGATGGCGTATCACTGCAGAATGCTGTGGTAGCCATTCTGCTTAAGTGTGTGGTGCAGCGGTCTAAGGCACTGTATCTCAGTGCAGGAGGCGTCACTACAGACCCTGGTTCGATTCCAGGCTGTATCACAACCGCCCGGGATTGGGAGTCCCATAGGGTGGCGCACAATTGGCCCTGCGTCTTCTGGGTTAGGTCGTCGTCTGGTCATTGTAAATACGAATTTGTTCTTAATGTTCTTAACTGACTTGCCTAATCAAATCAATGTAAAAACTAAAAAAATATTCTTACTGGTGTCCATTAATAGTGGTTTCTTTGCAGCAATTCGACCATGAAGGCCTGATTCATGCGGTCTCCTCTGAACATTTGATGTTGAGATGTGTCTATTACTTGAACTCTGTGAAGCATTTATTTGGGCTGGTAACTCTAATGAACTTATCCTCTGCAGCAGAGGTGACTCTGGGACATCCTTTCCTGTGGCGGTCCTCATGAGAGCTAGTTTCATCATAGCGCTTGATGGTTTTTCCAACTGCACTTGAAGAAACTTTCAAAGTTCTTGAAATGTTCCGCATTGACTAACCTTCATGTCTTAAAGTAATGATGGACGGTCGTCTATCTTTTGCTTATTTGAGCTGTTCTTGCCATAATATGGACTTGGTCTTTTACCAAATAGGGCTATCTTCTGTATACCATCCCTACCTTGTCACAACACAACTGATTGGCTCAAACGCATTAAGAAGGAAAGAAATTCCACAAATGAATTTTTAACAAGGCACACCTGTTAATTGAAATGCATTCCTGGTGACTACCTCATGAAGCTGGTTGACAGAATGACAAGAGTGTGCAAAGCTATCATCAAGGCAAAGGGTGGCTCCTTGAAGAATCTCAAATATATCATATATTTTGATTTGTTTAACACTTTTTGGTTAATACATGATTCCATGTGTGTTATTTCATAGTTTTGATGTCTTCACAATTATACTACAATGTAGAAAATAGTAAAAATAAAGAAAAACCCTGTATATATGGGGAGTACAGTGTATATATGCACTGTACAACCTTACCCCATTTCATTGGTGCACACTTTAAAGGTATCAGCCTACTCAGTGGCACACACAGATTGTGGCACACAATTCCAAAGGGTTTACACTAATATTAGCGTCATCGATCTTATTGCAGGACTTTGATTGTGGGAAATCACCTCCCCAGTCAACCTATTTTGCGTAATGAACATTTATATTGGCCTGTACAGCTTTACCTATAGAGTGTGCACCCATGAAATGAGGTATCGGCCATAGAGCTAAATAGAAGACTCATCTTTATGTCTGTGCCATTATAGCTTCTGTGACAGCATGGGCAGCGCTTTTGAGGCAGTTGTCTACTTCGACTACTTTAAAATGGCAGAAGCATTGATGGAAACCCTCAATGGCACTGCCCATGCTAAAACAGGCTTTTGGCCATTAGAGGCCTCTATCATTCTCTGGTATCAGCCTACTTACTCAGTGACGCTCAGAACACAACTATGTAGAGAAAGGGTGGGCAACCCTGGTCCTGGAGTGCCGTAGGCACTTCATGTTTTTGATTTAACGTACCTGGAAGACCATCATTGAACTGATCAATTAGCTCAGTTGGTCAGGTGTGGTGCCTAGTTGGAACAAAATCCTGCATTACCTCCGGCACTCCATGAACAGTGTTGCCTACTCCTGATTTAGAGTTTACACACATATTAGCGTCTTAGCTCTTATTGCGGGACTCTGAAACCACTGTGAAATGACCCACATTAGCTCACGATTCAACCTACTATGTGTATTGAATATTCATATTGGACTGTACAACCTTAACCAAAAGTGTGCATCCATTTACTGGGGTATCAGCCGAATCCGCAATCAAATCTAATTTTATTTGTCACACAGACTAACAGTGAAATGCTTACTTACGGGCCATTCCCAACAATGCATAGAGAAAGAAAATAGAGAAATAATAGAAAAGTATAATACGTAATAAGAAAAGTCCATAATTGATATACAATGAGTAATGATAACGTGGCTATATATAAGGGGTACCAGTACCGAGGCGATGTGCAGTGGTACGGAGTAATGAGGTAGATATGTACAGAGAACTATGAATAAAGTGACAGATAGTAAACCGGAGGAGCAGAGTATAGGATGAGTCAAAAAAATTGTCAACGCAGATAGTTAAATATACCGAACAAAAACATAAACCCAACATGCAACAATTTCAAAGACTTTACTGAGTTTCCCCACTGGGGAGCCAGGCCCAGCTAATCAGAAATAGTTTTTCCCCACAAATGGGCACCATTACAGACAAATAGTCCTCAGCAGCAGCAGATATCCTTGTCTCATCGCACACTAGCGACTCCTGTGGCGGGCCGGGCGCAGTGCACGCTAACCAGGTCGCCAGGTGCACGGTGTTTCCTCCGACACATTGGTGCGGTTGGCTTCCGGGTTGGATGCGCGCTGTGTTAAGAAGCAGTGCGGCTTGATTGTGTTTCGGAGGACGCATGGCTTTCGACCTCCGTCTCTCCCGAGCTCGTATGGGAGTTGTAGCGGTGAGACAAGATAGTAACTACTAACAATTGGATACCATGAAATTGGGGGGAAAAGGGGTTAAAATTAAATAATATATATATATTTTTTAAACTTGAGATGTCAGTAGCACTGTGTTGTGTGACAAAACTGTCCATTTAAAGTGTCCACAGGTGCACCTGTATAATGATCATGCTGTTTAGTCAGCCACACCTATCAGGTGGATGGATTATCTTGGCAAAGGGATGCTGTCGTGCCCTCTTCACGACTGTGTTGGTGTGTGTGGACCATAACAGATCCATGGTGATCTGGACACAGAGGAACTTGAAGCTCTCGACCCACTTCACTACAGCCCTATTAAAGTGATTGGGGGCGTGCTCGGCCCTCCGTTTCCTGTAGTCCACAATCAGCTGCTTTGTCTTGGTTACTTTGAGGGACAGAGTGTTGTCCTGGCACCACACGGCCAGGTCTCTGACCTCCTCCCTATAGGCCGTCTCATCGTTGTCGGTGGTCAGCCTACCACCATTATGTCGTCTGCAAACTTAAAGGAAAACTCCACCTGAAAATATATTTTGGTATTTGTTTCATTCGTCCATTGTTGACATAGTCCCAAATGTTTTTCTTGTCAGCTCAGGTTTTCAAGATACAGTATGTCATTTTCAAAATACAGAATCATCCCTGTATGATCCATTTGGCATCACATGAGGCTGAATTTTGCAGGGGAAAGTGCAGGTGAGAGGGAAGCTACATTGTTTGAAGCTGTGTTAGGGCTCCTTTGGAAGCATTGGTTTTTGCTAAGAGAAGTGCTACCTTGATGAAATAATGATTTAATTTCAATTACATGCTGTGCCACCCACCGGCACTGAAACCTGTTTTTGTTTGATTTAATTGTTTGTATTTGTGTTGCTATCCTCCCTCCATTTGTGCTAAGCTAGTGCTAAAGTGGGTCTGGAAACTGAACTGGGGAGATAAATAAAACAAACTGAATTGTGACATGCCAGATCCTCATTTCATGTTCTTCCACTAAACCCCACACTGAAAGAACCTGTGCAGTTGTAACAGTATAACTTTAGACCGTCCCCTCGCCCATACCCGGGCGCGAACCAGGGACCCTCTGCACACATCAACAACAGTCACCCACGAAGCATCGTTAACCATCGCTCCACAAAAGCCGCGGCCCTTGCAGAGTAAGGGGAACCACTACTTCAAGGTCTCAGAGCAAGTGTCTCAGAGCAAGTGACGTCACCGATTGAAACGCTAACTAGCCGTTTCACATCCGTTGCACAGTCAGTGGTAGAGGTGTTATTCAGAGCTCCCTATGCTCTTGGTGTAAACCTAGGGTGGTGTAGTCTGCTCTATGGTACTGAACTGTGTTTAGTCACAGCCCCGCTCGGCTGCGGTGTGACATGTGTATCCATGTAATGGGGTATCAGCCTACTCAGTGCCACCCACAGGACACAACTATGTAGCGTTTGCACAACTATTAGCATCTTAGATCTTATTGTGAGACTCTGAAAGATTGAAATGTGTCACATTAAGCTCAACAGTCAACCTGTTGTGTGTATTGGACATTTGTATTGGATTGTACAAAATCAAATCAAATTTGATTTGTCACATGCGCCAAATACAAGAGGTGTAGACCTTACAGTGAAACGCTGACTTACAAGCCTTTAACCAACAATGCAGTTTTAAGAAAAATACCTTTTAAAAAAAATAAATAAATAAAAGTAACAAATAATTAAAGAGCAGCAGTAAAATAACAATAGTGAGACTATATACAGGTGGTACCGGTACAGAGTCAATGTACGGGGACACCGGTTAGTTGGGGTAGTATGTACATGTAGGTAGAGTTATTAAAGTGACTATGCATAGATAATAACAGCAGCGTAAAAGGGGGGTTATGCAAATAGTCTGGGTAGCCATTTGATTAGATGTTCAGGAGCCTTATGGCTTGAGGGTAGAAGCTGTTTAGAACTCTTTGACCTAGACTTGGTGCTCTGATACTGTTTGGCGTGCGGTAGCAGAGAGAACGGTCTATGACTAGGGTGGCTGGGGTCTTTGACAATTTTTAGGGTCTTCCACTGACACCGCCTGGTATAGAGGTCCTGGATGGCAGGAAGCTTGGATGCCGAGCAGTTGCCATACCAGGCGTTGATGCACCCAGTCGATGGTGCAGCTGTAGAACCTTTTGAGGATCTGAGGACCCATGCCAAAACTTTTCAGTCTCCTGAGGGGTAATAGGTTTAGTCGTGCCCTCTTCACGACCGTCTTGGTGTGCTTGAAACATGTTAATTTGTAGGTGATGTGGACGCCAAGGAACTTGAAGCTCTCAACCTGCTCCACTACAGCCCCGCCGATGAGAATGGGAGCGTGCTCAGTCCTCCTTTACCTGTAGTCCACAATCATCTCCCTTGTCTTGATCACTTTAAAGCCTTACTTATAAAGTGTGCACACGTGGAATGGGGTATCATCTTACTCAGTGACACCCACAGATTATAATTCCAGAGTTTACACAAATATTAGCATATTAGCTATTATTGCAGGACTCCAAACCCACTGTGAAATTAACAACGTTAACAACATTGTGTAAACTAGACATAGTTGTATTCTGTGGGTGTCAATGAGTAGGCTGATACACCATTTCATAGGTGCACACTCAGTAGGTAAAAAAGGCTACGTGTGCACCACCAAATCAGAACAGTAGTCTAAGTTATGAGGGGAAAAGGACAAAATGATTAGGGTGAGGCACATGGCCGACTAACAGCTTTCTACACAACATACACTTAGTATTACTTTCTTAGCTACAGTATACATAGCTCTCTGGCATATTACATCATTTATGCAGCAGCATACAATACATTTTTGGACCTTGTCCTGTGCTTACTTGACCAGGAAGGTGACACAGCGGTCCTTCTTGTGGGCAAATTGTGTGATCAAACTTTGTCATCAAAGTCTGGTAATCTCTGGATTTACAGTGCTTTCAAGACAACTGGAAACTCTGTAAAAAAAAAAAAAAAACAAGGTTGAATCATCACTCAGTGATCTTCAGGTCGGAGCTCTAGAAAGACGCCTGAGATGCCGACTTGAAATTTCAAGTTGGATGACATTTCAAAACTGTCACCGTTTCTGTTATTTGATTGTTGTTTCCTTAGGTTACCACTGGAGGGCACCCTTACCTGTTTTTCTTGTTACTCTGATTATTACTTATTGCATTCATCTATTTTACCTTTATTTAACTAGGCAAGTCAGTTAAGAACAAATTCTTATTTTCAATGACAGCCTAGGAACAGTGTGTTAACTGCCTGTTCAGGGGCAGAACAACAGAGATGTGTCTTGTCAGCTCTGGGATTTGAACTTGCAACCTTTCAGGTACTAGTCCAATGCGCTAACCGCTAGGCTACCATGCCTATGTTTAATTACCTTCTCTGTTCACCTGATTGCCTTGTTATTTTGGTTCCTCAGTTGGTCTGTATCTTTGCTTAGGTCTCATGTTTTATTAGAGCATCTTACAGATTACTGCACCTGTACATAGCCCACCTATAATTTAGCCCAAACAACTACCTCTTTCCTAACCTTATTTAATTAATTAATTAATTTAGCTCCTTTGCACCCCATTATTTTTATTTCTACTTTGCACATTCTTCCATTGCAAAACTACCATTCCAGTGTATTACTTGCTATATTGTATTTACTTTGCCACCATGGCCTTTTTTGCCTTTACCTCCCTTCTCACCTCATTTGCTCACATTGTATATAGACTTGTTTATACTGTACTATTGACTGTATGTTTGTTTTACTCCATGTGTAACTCTGTATCGTTGTATCTGTTGAACTGCTTTGCTTTATCTTGGCCAGGTCGCAATTGTAAATGAGAACTTGTTCTCAACTTGCCTACCTGGTTAAATAAAGGTGAAATAAAATTAAAAAAATAGTGTGCTCTTGTCCGGTTTCCTTGTTTCTGTTAAGACTGGATTTACCCTTATCTCTGCTTGCTGTGTTTCTCTGCGGCTGGGTTCGAGTTAATTCTAGCGTTCTTGTTACAAAAACGTATTTTCCCAGTCGGAGCAACATTTTTTCAGAGTTCACAGTTGTCTTGATCTCACTGAATGCTGAGATTTCCCAGTTCCAAGTTTCCAGTTGTTTTGAATGCAGCAATAGTTATGCTCATTGATAGCATGGCCAATGTATTCAATATTTTCTGGCCCATGGTGTTGCATGTGAATGTTTATAATTTTAAGCTTGGAAAAGAGACCCTTAATCCAGACTTGGACCGCACACCCTTTCCACTGAATAGCAGGCTAGTGAGTGCTTTGCAACGCTTGCGGTTAGCCACTGATTCCTTCCAAACCACTCATTATTGAATTTGCGATTTCAAACTTGTTGTGTAATGTTTATGTCCAATGGCCGATGAACACCGATACGTTTTATCTATAATTTCTCTTCATATGACAAGTATTGAAAAGGATATACTTGTAGATTATCGACTTGATTCATGATGATGACTGCTTGTCTAGATTGTTAGCTAAGATTTTGAAAGTATGATGACATGATAAGTGCAATCAAAGCTATGGTAGATATAACGTGATTTGATGTCATTTTATCTGTAGCCAATGACCTTGAGCCTTCTTGGATGGGCACTTCTAATGTAAATCTATGGCAGCACCTAATGGGCTTGAACTTTCTAGCTCTCCCTGTAGATTTTGCAGGGACGCAGTGTCCCCATAAGTGACAAAACACTGAGCCAATCACGGTGCAACTAGAGAACATTACCAACCCCTATGCTCTGTATTTTATGCTGGCTGCTCCACCAGTACAGAAAGCACTGAGCTAGGCTGAAACAGCGGCAATTTGGAGCTGCCTTAAGAAAGCAAAAAAGTCGTTTGTATGCGGCTTTATTAACTCTATTATATATTTTGTCATGTTTACAAACTGATATGTGACATGAATTAATGCCAAAATAAATAGCTAAACAAGTGGAGCTCAAAACAGGTGGGGCTCTGCAGTCTAAAATCAGCAATGGGATTTGAACTGTTATTTTACTGTTTGTCAAATTAATTAATTGTATTTATTTTGAAGTTATATAACAACATTCTACCCTTTTATTTGCACTAGTCTAACAATGGCATTACGCCACAATTTGTATCCGTTTGGATTAGTTTCAATGGGGAACTTATGTTGAAGGCGAACCGCAAATTGTGGCTAGCTTCACACAGGGGATTAGTCCCACATCTACATTCTACAGCATTGTATACTTGTCTGTACTTTAAAAAATATATAATTTTGTGAAATATCTGTAAATGTTCACTAATTTCTGTAACTTCAAAATCCAACAGTTACATTGGGTCAATGTATTTTCTTTGACAAATGGTAGCAGACTACTGCTAACTACCTCACACTTCCCCTCTCTCGCCGTGTGTGTGTGTGTGTGTGTGAGTGAGTGAGAACAATATTAGAGACACATACTTCCCTCAGATTACACAGATCCACAAAGAATTCGAAAACAAAGCCAATTTTGATAAATTCCCATATCTACTGGGTGAAATACCATAGTGTGCCATCGAGAGAACTGAAATTCACTGTTCGCTTCGTTAGAACAAGGTCTGCTTCTGGCCACAGGAAGGCGGTGCTTGTCACAAAGTTCCGAAAGTTTTCAAAATATCAGTGAGGGAATAAATATGGTGTATTTATCACCATAAATAGCTGTGTTGAATTGACAATCCCTAGCCACCTCACTGTCCCAAAGAACTAGAGGTCGACCGATTTTTCAATGCCGATACCGATTATTGGAGGACCCAAAAAAGCAGATACCGATTAATCTGTCGATTTTTATATATATATTTGTAATAATGACCATTACAACAATACTGAATGAACACTTTTATTTTAACTTAATATAATATATAAATAAAAATCTATTTAGTCTCAAATAAATAGTGAAACATGTTTAATTTGGTTTAAATAATGCAAAAACACAGAAAGTAAAAGTGCAATATGTGCCATGTAAAAAAGCTAACGTTTAAGTTCCTTGCTCAGAACATGAGAACATTTGAAAGCTGGTGGTTCCTTTTAACACGAGTCTTCAATATTCCCAGTTAAGAGGTTTTAGATTGTAGTTATTATAGTTATTATAGGACTATTTCTCTCTATGCCATTTGTATTTCATATACTTTTTGACTATTGGATGTTCTTATAGGCACTATAGTATTGCCAGTCAAATCTCGGGAGTTGATAGGCTTGAAGTCATAAACAGCGCTGTGCTTCAAGCATGGCGAAGAGCCACTGGCAAACGCACGAAAGTGCTGTTACACTGCACAACCTTCAATGTTATGTCATAATTATGTAAAATTCTGGCAAATTAATTACGATATTTGTTAGGAAGAAATGGTCTTCACAGTTCGCAATGAGCCAGGTGGCCCAAACTGCTGCATAAACCCCGACTCTGCTTGCACAGAACGCAAGAGAAGTGACAAAATTTCCCTAGTTAATATTGCCTGCTATATGTATTGATTTAAAGAAAGGCATTGATGTTTATGGTTATGTACATTGGTGCAACGACAGTGCTTATTTTAGCTAATGCGCTTGTTAAATCATCACCCGTTTGGCGAAGTAGGCTGTGATTCGATGATAAGTTAACAGGCACTACATTGATTATTTGCAATGCAGGACAAGCTAGTTAAACAGGAATATCATCAACCATGTGCAGTTAACTAGTGATTATGTTAAGATTCATTGTTTTTTATAAGGTCAATTTACTGCTAGCTAGCAACTTACCTTGGCTCCTTGCTGCACTCGCGTAACAGCAGCCTGCCACGCAGTCTCCTCGTGGAGTGCAATGTAATCAGCCATAATCGGCATCCAAAAATGACGATTACCGATTGTTATGAAAACTTGAAATCGGCCTTAATTACTCGGCAATGCCGATTAATCGGTCGACCTCCACAAAGAACCTCAAGAGTCTTCAGTGGAACTTTCCAACGGAGGTCTCGGCATGTAGGTAGGGGAGGTGGTTCACCAAACTACCCAAGCTTGGGGGCGAATCCTCCACTTAAGTAAAATGTTCACTTAGTCATGCATTAGAGTCAATTGGAGACTAAGTGAAAATAGGATTTGTCATATGATGAGTAACCATGGATTAAACCTGACAGACTCCCAGCTGTCAGCCTTTATCCCAGAAAGCTTACACAGATTTGGAGTCACATAAAATCAAATCAAATCAAATTTTATTTGTCACATACACATGGTTAGCAGATGTTAATGCGAGTGTAGCGAAATGCTTGTGCTTCTAGTTCCGACAATGCAGTAATAACCAACGAGTAATCTAGCTAACAATTCCAAAACTACTACCTTATACACACGAGTGTAAAGGGATAAAGAATATGTACATAAAGATATATGAATGAGTGATGGTACAGAGCAGCATAGGCAAGATGCAGTAGATGGTATCGAGTACAGTATATACATATGAGATGAGTATGTAAACAAAGTGGCATAGTTTGAAGTGGCTAGTGATACATGTATTACATAAAGATGCAGTAGATGATATAGAGTACAGTATATACGTATACATATGAGATAAATAATGTAGGGTATGTAAACATTATATTAAGTAGCATTGTTTAAAGTGGCTAGTGATATATTTTACATCAATTCCCATTATTGAAGTGGCTGGAGTTGAGTCAGTGTGTTGGCAGCAGCCACTCAATGTTAGTGGTGGCTGTTTAACAGTCTGATGGCCTTGAGATAGAAGCTGTTTTTCAGTCTCTCGGTCCCAGCTTTGATGCACCTGTACTGACCTCGCCTTCTGGATGATAGCGGGGTGAACAGGCAGTGGTTCGGGTGGTTGTTGTCCTTGATGATCTTTATGGCCTTCCTGTGACATCGGGTGGTGTAGGTGTCCTGGAGGGCAGGTAGTTTGCCCCCGGTGATGCGTTGTGCAGACCTCACTACCCTCTGGAGAGCCTTACGGTTGTGGGCGGAGCAGTTGCCGTACCAGGCGGTGATACAGCCCAACAGGATGCTCTCGATTGTGCATCTGTAGAAGTTTGTGAGTGCTTTTGGTGACAAGCAGAATTTCTTCAGCCTCCTGAGGTTGAAGAGGCGCTGCTGCGCCTTCTTCACGATGCTGTCTGTGTGGGTGGACCAATTCAGTTTGTCTGTGATGTGTACGCCGAGGAACTTAAAACTTACTACCCTCTCCACTACTGTTCCATCGATGTGGATAGGGGGGTGTTCCCTCTGCTGTTTCCTGAAGTCCAGAATCATCTCCTTAGTTTTGTTGACGTTGAGTGTGTGGTTATTTTCCTGACACCACACTCCGAGGGCCCTCACCTCCTCCCTGTAGGCCGTCTCGTCGTTGTTGGTAATCAAGCCTACCACTGTTGTGTCGCCGCAAACTTGATGATTGAGTTGGAGGCGTGCGTGGCCACGCAGTCGTGGGTGAACAGGGAGTACAGGAGAGGGCTCAGAACGCACCCTTGTGGGGCCCCAGTGTTGAGGATCAGCGGGGTGGAGATGTTGTTACCTACCCTCACCACCTGGGGGCAGCCCGTCAGGAAGTCCAGTACCCAGTTGCACAGGGCGGGGTTGAGACCCAGGGTCTTGAGCTTGATGACGAGTTTGGAGGGTACTATGGTGTTAAATGCTGAGCTGTAGTCGATGAACAGCATTCTCACATAGGTATTCCTCTTGTCCAGATGGGTTAGGGAAGTGTGCAGTGTGGTTGAGATTGCATCGTCTGTGGACCTATTTGGGCGGTAAGCAAATTGGAGTGGGTCTAGGGTGTCAGGTAGGGTGGAGGTGATATGGTCCTTGACTAGTCTCTCAAAGCACTTCATGATGACGGAAGTGAGTGCTACGGGGCGGTAGTCGTTTAGCTCAGTCACCTTAGCTTTCTTGGGAACAGGAACATACATAGACAACCTGGCCAGTCACATATCCAGTAGGGTCTAATCACTGCATAGAGCCATGCTGTCCATCTCCCTGTGTTGTTGTTCTTCACTCTTTGACCAGGCAGAACGTGAGCTTTGTGCTGTAGGTTTTGAATGAGACCCAGCCAGGCCATGGTATGCCACTGAGCCTGTAATGGAATCTGTTAGGCCTACACAAGGTCAGAGATTGGTTCTAAGGCTGAAGCATCACCTGCGACTAGGGTTGCCACTTGGGATCAAACTCCCTCTGGGAGATCATGAAAGTAATTCAGCCTTCAACACGGTACATTTGAAAGTATTCATTTCAGTCGGCTTTAGCTGCTCCCTGGGAGGTAAAAGGTCAATTCCGGGAGAGTTGAAAACCGTACCCCCGAGTAAAACGTCTAAAGCCCTATCGACCATACAGCTATTTCTAATAAGCAACAAAAGTGAGGTATATGTTAGTTATGTATTTGCTCCTCTGTTTTGAGCAGCTTCAGCTTTGTTAGTTCTTTCTTTGCAGCACTTGACCATATTACTGGGCAGTAATCAAGACGAGACAAGACCAGAGCCTTAACTAGTAAAAAAAGAAGCAGCACATCTGTTAATAACAGACATACCCCTCCCCATCTTCACAACAACTTTGTCAATATGACTTAACCATAATAATTCACCATCCAATGTTATACCTATGAGCTTAGCTTCCTCAAAATTCCCAATGGTCACACCTAGGGCTGTGGCGGTCACAACATTTCGTCGGCCGGTGATTAAATAACTGTCGGTCTCACGGTAATTGGCCGTTAATTAACATAAACACATTTATCATCTCCTGGTTTCCACACATAGCCTGTAAGCCATTTAAAAAAGTCTAATTAATCCATGTAAAATAGCCTACACCTTCACAATAAATCCCCCAGACAGATCTAAAGAGGCATGTTATAAAGAAAATGTAGTCTATTTCAGAAGAAAATAATAGCATACTCAGTTGTCCTTATTTTAGGTCATGATATGGCTATGCCAAATGGATGTGCGCTACACTAGTTCATTTAGCAGACAAGATTTGCTTATAATTCCGTGACATGATTTTATGTTATGAAGAATACAATCTAACAAAGCTGAATAAAATACAATTATTTTCTCCAAACGATTTGAGTGAGTGCACACATACGGCTATTCTGTGTTGAGCAGTTAACAAAGAAATAGGTAGTCCTGTATGCTTAATTTAGAGTTATTCATGTAACTTTAGTTGTTCTACAAACGTTGTGCTATGTTTTGCTTTTTAATTCATTGTAAGGCTGCATGATGAGATTCTAATGATGATTTGGAAAAAATCTCCTGAAAGGCATGAGCTCTGCTTCGTTTTTTGCGCAGGCTGTACACACTCCAATAGTCTTTCATTCACAATTTGACAAGCTCTTGATAATGCCTCGAATTTCACGGCGGCATCCCCTTTGTGGCCGTAATGTACCCAAAAAAAATCCATGCCTTTTGCGGAGTGCTGCGTTGTAGCCTTCTCCCTCAGTGTGCTGTGCAATCGGAAGCCCTCTCACTCACATCGTTCTCCGTCAAGTCATTGGGGTTTTGTCACAGGCTACAAATGAAGACAGACACATCCGGAACGCAACGGGGCTCATCTTTATCCAATTCCGAGGTGCGTATTGGAAGAACTGTCCGCATTTACTCTTCGTCAGCCAACAAGATGGTCAACAAGATGAGTAGGCCTAACGAACAGAAAAAGTACTAGCCTATGTCAATCTACTAGTACAAAAGTCGACATATTCTATTCTGTTTGAGAAATAAATATTCCATACATAGTCTGGGACAGTTGTGAGATGCGATAGATCCCAAATTAATACAACCACTAGCATCAAAACACATGTTTTTATGCAATGTGGCTGACGTAACAGATCCGAACGTTTACATTAAAATGTTGATAAACCACTAGGCTATTTCTTCACATTATACTACATAGTAGTAGGCTATAAGCACAAATGTTTCATTCGCGGAAAACACCAATTATGCATGTAATGCTTTTATTATAAAAGTGCATTTTTATGGTGGAAATTAGCTTCCCCAAACTTGAAACTCACGCGCTGTTGATATATTTGCCAGTTAGGCTCTACACTCCTTGTAAAGCGGATTAATGTGCTTCATTAAGTTATTTGGCCGCTTTGATTGTGATACAAACCTTAATTAAAACATTTAGGCCAATGGGCTAGCCTACATGAGGTGTGCGACTATGATTTGAAAAAGTCGCAAAAATAGACATCACAAGTGATAATATATAATTTAGTTATTTAACTAGACAAGTCAGTTAGGAAAAAAAATCTTATTTACAATGATGGCCTACCCTGGCGAAACCCTAACCAGGACGCCGCTGGGCCAATTGTGCACTGCCATATGGGACTCCCAATCACGGCCGGTTGTGATTACAGCCTGGAATCGAACCAGGGTCTGTAGTGACACCTCTAACACTGAGATGCAGTGCCTTAGACCACTGCGGCACTCGGAAGCCCATAATTCACAAGTGATAGGCTAATATTGTCACCCATCTGACTTTCCTTGATTTAATTTTTAATACATATACTAAATAATATATGTGTGACATTCATTTTGATTTAGAATGGACCATTATCATGCACCTGTATCAAAACAAGGGCAGCGGGAAAAAATACATGTCATCTTTAAACTTAAATAGCGAATGGAGGACACTTTTCCCCATGGTTTATTTTCATGCCAGCCAGGTAAACTGTACTCCTGTTGTAAATATAAGCAATGTGCTTAAAATCTCTTAAGGATCCGCCACTTTTTTTCAATTGACTAAAATGACATACCCAAATCTAACTGCCTGTAGCTCAGGACCTGAAGTAAGGACATGCATATTCTTGATACCATTTGAAAAGAAACACTTTGAAGTTTGTGGAAATGTTAAATTAATGTAGGAGAATTTAACACATTAGATCTGGTAAAAGATAATACAAAGAAAAAAAACATGCGTTTGTTTGTGTATTTTTTTTATGCAAGTGTAACGGCGTTCTTCGTTTGTAGAAAGAGAGTCGGACCGAAATGCAGCGTGTAGGTTACTCATGTGCTTTAATAAAGGAAATAGCGATACATGAAATAACTGTGAGAATACAAAACAACAAACGGACCGTGAAACTATACAGCCTATCTGGTGAATACACAAAGACAGGTACAATCACCCACGAAATACAACGCGAACTCAAGCTACCTAAATACGGTTCCCAATCAGAGACAAAGAGAAGCACCTGACTCTCATTGAGAACCGCCTCAGGCAGCCAAACCTATACCACACCCCTAATCAGCCGCAATCCCAAATAATACAAACCCCAATACGAAACACAACATATATACCCATGTCACACCCTGGCCTACCCAAACTATTAACAAAACACAAAATACAATGACCAAGGCGTGACAGCAAGAGAAAGGTCAAAATGTATTATTCCAGCCCAGGCACAATTTAGATTTTGGCCACTAGATGGCAGCAGTGTATGCGCAACGTTTTAGACTGATCCAATGAATCATTGCATTTCTGTTCAAAATGTTGTATCAAGACTGCCCAAATGTGCCTAATTGGTTTCTTAATACATTTTCAAGTTCATAACTGTGCACTCTCCTCAAACAATAGCATGCATGGTATTCTTTCACTGTGATAGCTACTGTAAATTGGACAGTGCAGTCAAATTAACAAGATTTTAAGCTTTCGGCCAAGATCAGATATGTCTATGTCCTGGGAAATGTTCTTGTTACTTAATGCTAATCACATTAGCCTACGTTAGCTCAACCGTCCTACGGGGGACCCACCGATCCTGTTTAATATTAGGAAAGTTGAGAAATAAATATAGTAGGCCTAGCCTATAGAAAGCTGATGGGATGCTTGTTTTTTTATTAGCGGCCATCACTCTGTTTTCTCTCGCAATTGCATAGCCTATAGAAATGTTGCACAACATGAGTGTTTGATTAGATTTTCGAATGCATTCTCATTGATGTCAGAGTGATTAGGGTGCTGAGTACCAGGTAGTTAGCTAGTTTGGTAGGCTACTAATGACCAGCAGCATCAGAGTTTGGAGAAGCTTAATTATGTGACTAAATGGTCATGTGGAATTTGACTTCCTTCATGACCACCGGTGTGGCGGTAATATGGTCACCTAGTCACACCCTTTATACACACATCCAGTTGATGTTTAGGTCTTGGAGGATGTTTTGAACCACACACAAAGATTTCAGTTTTAGATGCATTTAAGACCAGTTCATTATTAATAATCCATTCTGATACTGAATGACTCGTTATTTAGAATGTCAGTGATCTCACTGGCTTTGGGTGCTGACATGTAGAGTGTAGAATCATCCGCATACATAGTCATTCTAGCTTTGTGTAAGACCAGTGGCAAATCATTTGTAAAATTAGAGAATAGTAATGGCCCAAGACAACTGACCTGAGGGACAACTCACTGTACATACAGTGCATTCAGAATGTATTTAGACCCCTTTACTTTTCCCACATTTTGTTACGTTATAGCCTTATTCTAAAATTCATCAAATATTTTTTCCCCCTCAATCTATACACAATACCCCATAACGATAAAGCGAAAACAGGTTAAAACATAATTATTCAGACCCTTTGCTATGAGACAAAAAAATTGAGCTCAGGTGCATCCTGTTTCCATTGATCATCCTTGAGATGTTTCTACAACTTGATTGGAGTCCACCAGTGGTAAATTCAATTGATTGGCCATGATTTCAAATCTAATTAAATTTGATTTGTCACATGCGCCAAATACAACAGGTACCTTACCGTGAGATGCTTACTTTACAAACCCTTAACCAACAATGCAGTTCAAGAAATAGAGTTAAGAAAGTATTTACTAAATAAACTAAAGTAAAAAATATATTAAAAGTAACACAATAAAATAACAATACCGAGGCAATATACAGGGGGCATCAATGTGCGGGGGTGCAGGTAAGCCGAGGTCATTTGTACATGTAGGTAGGGGCAAAGGGACTATGCATAGATAATAAACCGTGAGTAGCAGTAGTCTAAAAACAAGGATCAACGGGGGGGGGGTCAACGTAAATAGTCCGGGTGGCCATTTGATTAATTGTTCAGCATGGCTTGGGGGTAGAAGTTGTCAAGGAAGCTTTTGGACCTAGACTTGCCGCTCCAGTACCGCTTGCCGTGTGGTAGCAGAGAGAACAGTCTATGACTTGGGTGACTGGAGTCTTCGAACATGTTTTGGACCTTCTGACACCGTATATAGGTCCTGAATGGCAGGAAGCTTGGATGCCGAGCTGTTGCCATACTAGGCGTTGATGCAACCGGTCAGGATGCTGTCGATGGTGCAGCTGTAGAACTTTTTGAGGATCTGGGGACCCATAGCAAAACTTTTCAGTCTCCTGAGGGGGAAAAGGTGTTGTCGTGCCCTCTTAATGACTGTCTTGGTGTGTTTGGACTAGAGGTCGACCGATTATGATTTTTCAACGCCGATGCCGATTATTGGAGGACCAAAAAGGCCGATACCGATTAATCGGACAATTTTTTTCATTTTTGTTTATTTGTAATAATGACAATTACAACAGTACTGAATTAACACTTATTCAATTTGGTTTAAATAATGCAAAAACAAAGTGTTGGAGAAGAAAGTAATATGTGCCATGTAAAAATGTGTGCCATGTAAAATATGTGCCATGTAAAAAAGCTAATGTTTAAGTTCCTTGCTCAGAACATGAGAACATATGAAAGTTGGTGGTTCCTTTTAACATGAGACTTCAATATTCCAATGTAAGAGGTTTTAGGTTGTAGTTAATATAGTATTTATAGGACTATTTCTCTCTATGCCATTTGTATTTCATATACCTTTGACTATTGGATGTTCTTATAGGCACTATAGTATTGCCAGTGTAACAGTATAGCTTCCGTCCCCTCCTCGCCCTTACCTGGGCTCGAACCAGGAACACATCGACAACAGTCACACTCGAAGCATCGTTACCCATCGCTCCACAGCGATGCAGCGCAAGGGGAATAACTACTCCAAATCTAAAAGCGCATGACTTTTGAAACAGTATTAGCGCACACCCAGCTAACTAGCTAGCCATTTCACATTGGTTACTTGAATTCATAAACAGCGCTGTGCTTGCGAAGAGCTGCTGGCAAAACACACGAAAGTGCTGTTTGAATGAATGATTACGGGCCTGTTGCTGCTCAGTCAGACTGCTCTATCAAATCAGACTTAATTATAACATAATAACACACAGAAATAAGAGCCTTTGGTCATTAATATGATTGAATCCGAAAACTATCATTTCGAAAACAAAACGTTTAGTATTTCAGTGAAATACGGAACCGTTCGGTATTTTATCTAACGGGTGGCATCCCTAAATCTAAATATTCTTGTTATATTGCACAACCTTCAATGTATGTCATAATTACGTAAAATTCTGGCAAATTAGTTCGCAATGAGTCAGGCTGCCCAAACTGTTGCATATACCCTGACTCTGCGTGCAATGAACGCAAGAGAAATGACACAATTTCACCTGGTTAATATTGCCTTCTAAATTGGATTAGTAGTTATAACTAGTGATTATGATTGATAGTTTTTTACAAGATAAGTTTAATGCTAGCTATCAATTTACCTTGGCTTCTACTGCATTCGCGTAACAGGCAGGCTACTTGTGGAGTGCAATGGTTAGAGCGTTGGACTAGTTAACTGTGCGGTTGCAAGATTGGAACCCCTGAGCTGACAAGTTGAAAATCTGTCGTTCTGCCCCTGAACAAGGCAGTTAACCCACAGTTCCTAGAGGCAGTCATTGAAAATAAGAATGTGTTCTTAACTGACTTGCCTAGTTAAATAAAAGGTATAAAAATATATATATATATAATTTAATTTTTTTAATAATCGGAAATTGGCGCCCAAAAATACCGATTTCCGATTGTTATGAAAACTTGAAATCGGCCCTAATTAATCGGCCTGTCTGATTAATCGGTCGACCTCTAGTTTGCACCATGATAGTTTGTTGGTAATGTGGACACCAAGGAACTTGAAACTCTTGACCCGCTCCCCTCCAGCCCCTTCGATATGAATTGGGGCGTGTTCGGCCCTTCTTTTCATGTAGTCCACTATCAGTTGTCCCCTCTCTTCCCACCAGCTGGCAACTCAGTCAAGATGATGTGTTCAGGCTCCACATGACATATGTGACATACAGTATATCTCAATAGAGACACAGAAGAGGCCAGATCGACTGGCTGGCATTTCAATGCACAGAATTGGAGGCGATTTTGTGTAAAAGGAGTCTAATTAAAATGGATCGAATTACAGGGGTTTTCACCGCATTGCCACTGCCCACTGATGAACCACCCCTTAACCAAGTCAACTGCTGTATGTACGGTATGTCAAACAGACACCAAAAACTTTTACATTGATCCACATCTCTTTTTCTGGTCACCCCAATAATTCTTCAATGTGGAATTGGAATCCTTGACTACAGTGTAGAACGCAGATAGCACCCAGGAGTGGAGTCACAGAGAGAGAGACTGTCTGGGAACCATATTTGGAGATATGATTTGAGATCTGACTGTGTGCCTTATTATTGTGATAGTAAGGAATGCATTACTTTTTGCTATCACTATGCAGCCAACTGTTGGATGCAGATTTATTTCAGTCCTAGAACAAGAGCACAGAGCAGCCAGTGGAGAGTTTGTTTTTGGAAACACACCTTTATACACACACACATTTACAGACACACCCATGCAAAGCATAAACATATACTCACATATACTCAATATACTCACAAAGCATATACTCACTACTACCATGTTTTAACTACCAGTCATACGTAACATAAACACACAGATCACACATTCCCCCGCTCTTTCTCAATCTCACATTATTTTTGTCATCCTCTCTCTCTTTCACACACACACACACACACACAGTAATTATGTAATGGCTCTGGAAAGGGGGGGTGAAATATTTTGGGCGGCGAATCATGCTCCACATGCATCATCAATATGTTTCCTGGTTGTGGTTCAGTTATTGGCTGCTAAGGCTGATCTGAATGATGAATGGGACTTAATTTGGCAGACTATGGGAGAAGTAGTAATGATTCAATATTCCCCTCTGATTTAACTCACTTCTCTTCTACAAAATGCCTAGCAGACTCAATTTCTAGTGTCTAATGCTTATGTCCCCCCTCATCTCTCCCTCTCTCTCATGCCATACAGCAGGTGTCAGGCGATAACCAGGGAAACAAGTGCAAACAAAGTAAAGGTAACAGTATTTAGCAGTGCAGTGCTCTCACCTCGTGGCTGAGGGCTCACTAACCTAACAGAGCTTTGGATGCTTTTGGCTGTTCCTTCATATTTTATATGATTTGGAGGGTTATATGTGTGTCAGTAGTTCAGCTGATATGATATGGAGGGTTATATGTGTGTCAGTAGTTCAGCTGATATGATATGGAGGGTTATATGTGTTGTCAGTAGTTCAGGTGATATGATATGGAGGGTTATATGTGTGTCAGTAGTTAAGCTGATATGATATGGAGGGTTATATGTGTTGTCAGTAGTTCAGCTGATATGATATGGAGGGTGATATTTGTTGTCAGTAGTTCAGCTGATATGATATGGAGGGTTATATGTGTTGTCAGTAGTTCAGGTGATATGATATGGAGGGTTATATGTGTGTCAGTAGTTAAGCTGATATGATATGGAGGGTTATATGTGTTGTCAGTAGTTCAGGTGATATGATATGGAGTGTTATATGTGTGTCAGTAGTTCAGCTGATATGATATGGAGGGTTATATGTGTTGTCAGTAGTTCAGGTGATATGATATGGAGGGTTATATGTGTTGTCAGTAGTTCAGCTGATATGATATGGAGGGTTATATGTGTTGTCAGTAGTTCAGCTGATAT